>NC_056734.1:219083897-219383897 GCF_019279795.1 Protopterus annectens
AACATATAAAAATGACAGTATAGGTCTCTGTATGACTTGTCAGGGGTATTGTAACAAATTCTAGTTAAATACCCAGGGCTAAACTTCGGAATAACTGTACAGCATTTACCAGCAGTAATCTGACCATAAAGTGTATTATTTTTATAGCCATTATGAAATCCTCCTTACAACTTGCTGATCTCATTTCACAATTGCTTTAACCGGTTGTCTTACTGCTACTCAACTCTGTAATCCTGCCATAGTTTTAAAACATTACGGTATTCAGAATGAGCTGTACAGGTCATCTGTCCCCAAGTTTTGTAGTTCTCGGTTTTGTCAGTGAGTAATATAAATTAGAGGAACTCTGCACACCTCAGAACACCAAACAGAATTGCACATGTGCAGCCTAATACTCAGTTTTATTCCCACTTTTATTTCACCTTCATGGCCTCCTAAACACACACTTTTCTAAATCAAGTCTACAACTAACACCACTTCCTCTCTACTAAATACCCCTTTTCCCTTACTGCTCTCTTGCTAAAAAAACCTAATACTGAAACCTGCCATTCCTAATAAATCCATCATTTCCCAGACAATACTTCCTGAATGCCTTTCTCTGAAACACAGGCCTATCTGTTTAGTTACATAGTTGGTGGAAAAAACATTTACCAGTGCTGCACTGTAGCCAACAAAAAGTTAGACTAGCAGCTATCCACTTCAAAGACAATACCGCTTATCAATTCTACCTAAATGCCAGAAAACAGTCCTTGTCATTACAGCTGTAGCTATTATACTTGCAGGTGAGCTTCTACTTAACCCCAAAGCATAGCATCTCCAGATAAGGAATTTCCTTCGGATTCCAGCAAATGGTAAACATCTATCCATTGCCTGCCTTTACCGTAGGCAGCATTAATGTTGACTTGCAATTGGTTAAAACATGGCTTCTCCAGCACCAACAAAAAAATTATGACAACACTTAAACTTCTTCAGAAGAAGGGTTATGGATCCCATTTATCTCGTAAAACGACCACGTATTTACAGACAATAGCTGGAAAAGAGAATTGTGGTTGTGTCATGGTGATGATGCACAAAATTGCCCACCTGTCACCAAAGCTTGTATGCAAAAGCCATGCTTTCAATGAGACCCAAATTGGTTCTTACAAAAAGTGTAACTAGGGAACCAAGCAAAATTTTTGTGTAGCAAAATTATACATCCTCCCCTAGGTCATTAACCTTACTACAAAACATACTTCATATGCAGTCAGATAGCCATAAACCATAAGTTCATTATAATGGCTGATGTAAACTTGGACTGGAACAGTATTAAATCTAAGCTAAATACTGTGGCCACCGAATTCAACATCACACAACTTCTGTAAGAAGGTCCTAGTTAAAACCACAACTCTAACAAAAGCACAGTTTATGATATTTTACTTGCCAACATTCCAGAGACATTCATACCATGCCAGTACTTCCTAACTCATTAAGTGATTGCTGCCTTATTTACTTTGCCTGGTCTTTGAAATCCTACAATCTGTCCAAATTTCTACTCACAAAGGAATGTAACAAAATCCTTAGAAGAAGACGACCCCCTACTTACTCAGCTATTTGTGACAGACTGGACATGAAAACTCACTTCTGATCCTGGCATAACCCTTCGCAAATTTGTTAACATGTTGTCCTTAGTGCAAGACAAGCTCTTCCCACTACACATAAGATGACTAAAAGGTAAGCAGATACCCTGGATAACAGTGGAGTTAGTCTCACAGCCAACAAATAAAAGAAAGACCTAGCTTAGAAGGCAAGGAAAAGAATCCAATTACCAGAACCAAAAGAAAAGTACAACCAATACCAATAAATCTAAAGCCCTGTACTGTAGAAATACACAAACTGTGACTTTAGGACAAGCAAAACTATTCTGGAAAACAATAACAACTCCAAAATTTTCCCTGAATACCAACACAACAGTCGTATTAATGTGCTAAATGCTATAAAGCAAAAATATCAGTAACCCCCTCAGCCCTCACTAGCTCAAGTAGCACCAATCATGATCCTCCTGTCTCAGATGCTCCCCTTCAATTGCATTACTACCCACCTTTTGATGTCAAACCCATGGCAAAAAAAATACTCTGACATACAGAGGCTCACTGTAATCCAATACTCCATATAATCTATCCTGTCATTTTAAAACTGGGATCCTAAATGTTAATGCCAGCCTTTTTGTCCTCTCCCTCTCTCATATATAAAATAGACACACACACACTTATACTCTCTTCATTGCCAAAAAGGTGCCACAACTTTTCAAGCATGCTGTAATTTAACATAACAAAAGGTGTCCAACGAGATGAAAGATAAACTCCGGTGCCACTTTCAATGCAGTTTAATGCTGCAAGTAAAATGTCCAGAATAATTAAGAACAATAAAGCCAAATTAACGCTCTTTCTACTGCAATGCGTTTTCGTCCTTACACCAGTCAGGACTTCATCAGATAACAGTAAAAACATTTACACCAGTCAGGACTTCATCAGATAACAGTAAAAACATTTATTGAAACACCTTAAATACTCTTTCCCATTTGAAATAAACCTATCAAATTCAGTGCATTTCACAATATCAAATCAAGTTAGTGCATTTACTAAGACACATAGAATATCAAAGGACAGTATAAAAACATATTATCTAATGATGTGTTTCAAATTTAAAATTCTATATCAGTTCAGTTTATATATATTACTTAAAATCATTCCAAATCTGCATATGTATAAAAAACTTTTGACATTTTAAAAACATTTTTTTATTATAATAACGATCATTAAAATGCCTGTGTAATTGGAAGACATTGTAGGATATATAACTACTGCTGCCCCCCCCCCCGTGGTTTAACAATATATTACTGGTAGTTCAAATCTCTGCAGCTCTTAATTTTAATATTGGTGTTAGGGAGATATATTCATTTAATCCTGGACATCTTGTTGCGTCCAGCTTAATTTGCCACCATAGTTCTCTATAACACAACCATTCTTCCCAAAGACCCCCACTATTTAAGGTGTTTCAATAAATGTTTTTACTGTTATCTGATGAAGTCCTGACTGGTGTAAGGACGAAAACGCATTGCAGTAGAAAGAGAGTTAATTTGGCTTTATTGTTCTTAATTATTCTGGGCATTTTACTTGCAACATTAAACTGCGTTGAAAGTGGCACCGGAGTTTATCTTTCATCTCGTTGGACACCTTTTGTTACGTTTTATTAGTGAAGCAGTGATTTTTTTCTACTTTTCATGCTGTAATTTACACACTCTCAAAATACACTTCACTAACTACTGAAAATGACTACTGTCCAATTGCAAAAATAGACCCACTGGTTAAAATCCTGGAAAAACGAGTCTACAGATTGTCTGTGTACAGTTATGATATTCTCACATGCAGACAGTATGGCTTTAGACCAAAGTATAACACTGTAATTGTCATCTATTCCCTAACTGATGAAATATCTAATACTGAATCAGGGCTTCTCACATGTGCCATTTGCTTAGATGACCCATCAGTTCTTACTCAATTAACTTCAGAGCTGCGGCATTTCTACAACAGTTTGTTCCTCTTTTTCAGACTGCCTTTGTAATACAGTGTTCAAAGTCCCATCCCAGACTGTTTGTACTCGAGTTCAACAACTAATGTCAGTATCCTGAAGGGTCAGTACTCAGTCCATTACTATTCTCAATTTTCATTAATCACCAAAAGGTAACAAATACGTATCTATATTAAACTGCCTGCTCCAAAACTACATTGCTATTCTCTGGAATTGACTACATACATTTTTTAATTGGATACACAAGTCTACACTCTTGCCCTTTGGACCACCAAAAATACTTTATAATCCACCCAGTTGCTAAGAAACCCAGAAGGGCAACTCCCTGTTGATACCAAATGCAAATACCTATGTGTCCTATCAGCTCAGTCACTGTCCTTCCTCACCCATACTAAAAAGTTCTCTCTTCATTAAAAATCACTTATAAACTTTTTCATCTTCTCACTAAAAAAGCTAGGCAGGTCATTGCAATCTATGTACTAGTGTATTGTCTGGATACACTAAATATTGCAGTAAATAAATGCGTACTTCAAAAAAAGAGTAAGATAGTATGATTAGTAAATCTTAGCCCACAGTGGAACATCACTCCATGACTGTTTGTAAATTCACATGGCTACCAGGTGTAGACAGCAGCTATGTTCTGATTAAATACATTAACCTTCAAACCACTCCATGAGTGCTACTGCCCACCACTAAAAAAATAAGCAGCACATAAAGATCAGCTCTTATTTCTTCAGTAATGTCCATATTGCCTCAATAATCTGACCTAAATACTCAGGCTGTAACAGAAAAGGCTTTCCCTAAGATAGCTGCCGCCTCCCGAATAATCTCCCAGACAGAGTTAGATAATTCATTTGTCTCAAGTTTCTAAACAGAAATTATATGATCTAAATAAGTGTGATTGCTTAACTAAACATGGTTGAGCAATACTTCTTAGATTCATTCTTCTCTACTGTATTCACCTCCCTCATTTTAACGACGACTAAGAGCCTTTTATTTCATGTTGTGTATATAACATCTCTTTGTATTGCTTATATAATCTGCAAAAGAATTATACAATTCTGGGTATAAATGCATATTTGTCATATTTAACAACTTCAGTGAAAATGAACAAACTTGTCTAACTTGCTATCTACTTTTGTATGCATCTTGTATTATAAATTCCCTATAATTTGTGTATTACCAATTTTGCCAAATGGTATGGATTATGCCTGCAAAAATTATCCTTGGCCCACTGTACTTGTGGGCTATTTTAGGCCTAGCCAGTTTCTCTCTTATCAACTCCTGGCTGTGAGATGAACACCTTAACCATTATATCATCCCTAGCCCTTCTATAGTAGCAAGGACCCTTCATTGTAGAACCGTAGCTTGATTACTGTGTGTAAGTTGGCTGCAGTAATTAACTCTGCAGCCCTTTTCTTGGAATACTGGCACTATGATCGTCTCAGTACATGGTTAAGCAGCTATGGGCTGAGTTGTACTACAAAATACTACTATGCTGTGACCCAGCAAATGTCTCTGAATACAGCACCATATCCTAGAACAAAATCCTTGATATTCAGTGCTATGCTGTGACCCAACAAATGTTTCTGAATACACCACCATATCATGGAACATGACCTGTATGTGCATCATTTTAAGATACATAGCACATACCAAACAACTAGTGAAGCCCCACAGGTTCCTGGCAGAGTATTATAGGCTTCAAGACCATGAACTACCAATAAAACCTAGAAGCTCTGTCCCTTTACTCAGTATTTTACAGACTGTTGGGGGTGATCTTTGCCTTTCTACCACACTATCAGAGACCCTGTTGTACTTTACCTCCTGTACCTCTGCAAGCCTAATTGCTTTACAAACACCAGAACAAGGGATCCAAATTTTCACCAGCAGATAAACCGATATAATGGACAGAGATGTTGTATAGTGCCTCCACCGCACCGGGAATAAAATCCCCCCTGCAAGTTAAACATTATTACATGTTGTTATCCTACAAATGGAGCTTGGATGATTGTACCCACAGATTTACACTGGGACTGACTAGACTAGGCTTACTTGAGAAAGGGAGTACATCTAGAGGGTGGGTATTAGCAAGAAATTAATAATTGTGAGACTAAATTGCCTTCTAACTCTTGTATATAACATGACTAAATCCTAGTACCATACCTATTGCTATTGTCTGTAAAACTTGGTTAAAGAACTATGACTGGCAGCCAGTTCTGTCAGGATATAAATATTTTTACTGTAACAGACATTCTAACAAAAAAAATCAGGTGGGGTATTATGATAAGGATTAAACATAGTTATAAAACCTGTGATTATTACAAGATCAGTGATAACGCCAATATGATAGATTGTGTAACTGACAATAAAGACAACCCTGGAACATGCAAAGAGTTGTTGGAGTGTATAGAAAACCAAAGTCAAGTGTTGATGACCTAGAGGAATTCATGTATTTCTTGCATGAAACACAGGAGGGAAGAATAATAGTGGCTGGGGACTTAAATTTACCAGAAACAGACTGGAATCATATGGATTACACATTATAAGTAGGGAAGTTATTCACAACGTATGTTCAGGAATAACCATTGATTAAGAGTGTGGGGAAAAAAACTGCCAGGGAATGGGCCATACTAAACATTGTGTTTCTAAAGAAATTACTGTTAAGTTTTGTAATGGTAGGAGGTACTGCAAGCCATGCCAGGATAAATAGGGCAGTTGATGTATGACTTAAATAATTATGTCGTTTGTATATCAAACTGATTTGTACAGATGTTTGTGCTGAAAATTAATTTGTGAGGTTTGCTTGTGTTAAAATGTATCTACAGTGCACCCTGCTGGAATGAAAAGAAATGTGCATGTATTATTGTAACTGAATTAAATGTATATGTTTTAATAGAGGACACAGGGGCAGTAGCCAGCTAGCTTAATTTAAGAAAAATAAGGGAAATGTAAATGAGCTGTTAAACCATTAAAACGGCACACCACAGTGCAGAATATGACCAGAGACGTTAGATCTGGAAGAAGCCCTCGTTCATTAGCTCATTAAAAAGAGGTGAAGCCTCAGGCAGTGCCATAAACATTTAAGATGTGGATCGTAGCTGTCTATGCCAAACTCCTGTCTCAGCTTCAAATGGGGTTACTGTGAGAACCTAGAGTCAGATGATCAGATGAGGTCATTCTACAAGCCATCTTGGATATTTATATTTTACAGGGAGTAATCTGTTTTGGGGAACCTGATTAGAAAGACTGCTCACATGTTTCATTGTGCTTTCCTCTCAAGTAAGTTATTAGGGAATAGTAATTCTCCTACATTCAGTCAGGAATATAGTGAAGCTTAGTTTAGATATTGTTTTTCTTTATTGAGTCTGTCCATCAATGTTTTTTCAATATTTCCTGTCATTTGAATTATGTGGTTTATTGTAAATATAGATTCAGTATTTTCTTGTTGTTTTATTATTAAATATTTTTTTAAACTTTTATTGTGGCTGGTCCTTGTAGAAAGTATTTAACATTTGAGAGTGCTTATATTTATTTGGTGACACTGTGGGCCATTCCAGGAGGTCTAGCCATCTTGATCAACTACTGCCATTTGCATTAGTGTTAATATTACACAGTATAATTGGACACCCTTTGTTAAGGGCCTTAGAGTAGCTGATTGTGGAGTGTGGTGGTGGTGATAATTACCTTATACACTGGGCAGAAGGGAACATAGCAAGTAAATCTGTGCCAGCCTTTCCCAGGTGTGTGTGTGTGTGTGTGTGTGTGTGTGTGTGTGTGTGTGTGTGTGTGTGTGTGTGTGTGTGTGTGTGTGTGTGTGTGTGTGTGTGTGTGTGTGTGTGTGTGTGTGTGTGTGTGTGAGTGTGAGTGTGTGAGAGAAACATCAAATCTATCCGTGTGTATATCAGCTAGATGGGACAGGGACACAAAGCACTGGGTTTTCAGAGAGGGTGCTGGAGGACTGGTCTTGGACACTTGGCTGAGGACCTAACCTTACTGCTGTACTAGTGGGGAGTCTTGGGGACCTGGAGGGAAACAGGTGTAGAGAAATCCAGACCCAGGACTGAGTGCGTTCCCTGTATCGTCTTAAGGAAATTGTGCTTGATGCAAAGAGTTCTGCATCTTGAAATACTGAGTGTATTCATTGTATTCCAAGTGCACGTCCCTCGCCAGTGTCAGTGCGAGGATTTAGGCTCTTTGATTACTGGCCCAGCATGGGGATGTCACATTGGTTGGCAGTGGTGGGACCATCACTTATCACATGTTGGTGAGCAGTGGTGTGGATATTAATTGGACTTTTGTAGCCTCTAAGCAGTTGTCACTAAAAAAGGTGTACTCTCAAGCAGTCACAAAGTAGACCTTCATAGTTTCGTATCATGGTAGTTTTATTTATTTACTTTTTGTTAACCTAGCCAGGGAGAATGGCAAATATGTCAGCAGAGGATTATAGCAAGATGACAAGGAACTAGTTGGCTGAGATGTGCCAAACCAAAGGACTAGTGCATGCCAACCTGACTAAAGGGGAAATGATTGCAACCTTAATCACAGCTGCAGCACAGACCAGCAACCAAGAAGACAATCAGTCTGGCATTGGTGATATCCAGCTGTCAGGAACAGGACAGTTCAACTTTTCCTCAGAGGACTTAAAAATGCAGTTAGAGACTTGAACTAGAGGCCAAACACCTGGAATTAGAATCATCAGAGAGACTGCGACATTTGAAGGCTGAAGAAAATGAGAGGGAGATGATGACTCTTCACCAGGGTCATGGAGGTAATGGGAAAGGAATGACCAAACCCCAGAAGCAATAAAGGTCAGTAAATTTCTGCCACAATTTACAGAGGGTGACAATTTTGATAGTTTTATTCATATATTTGAAAGGGTGTGTAAACATTATAATGTTGACAAAGGGCTCTGTGTATGGTTCCTGTTCCCCTTACTCCATGGTAAAGCTGTAACTGCTGTTTCTAAACTGTCTGATACTGATTGATTAAACTATGCTACAGTTACAAAATGTTTATTGGAATGTTTTACATTAACACCTGAAGCTTACAGGAAAAAGATTTCTGAGTATAGATGCAAGGCATAATTGTATGTAATTATATTGCTGAACTAAGCACTTATTTTCTTAGGTGGGTGAGTGTGTGTCAGGTCACCAGTTTCCAAGGGCTGGGAGATCTTTTGGTAAGGGAGCAAGCCCTTAGCACTTTGCCTGAGGACATGAGAATGTGTTTGACAGATGGGGAATGCAACTCTGCACATGAACTGGGGGAAGAAAGGGGATCTCTACTTAGCAAAGGGATACCCGGTGCTACACATGGATATAAGGGAATCCATGGTGGGCAGTCTAAACCACCCTAGCAGAGTCACCAGTAACAGGGGAAGCCACTAGTTCAGGCACACAGCCAGGATCAAGGGGTAAATGTTTTAAATGTAACCAGTGGGGCCATGTAACATATGTATGTTTACAGAGGTAAGGTGGGGAACAAAAGGTAGGGGAGCCAGCAAGTGGGGATAACAGAATGTTAGTGGTAAGTTGTCTGGAGACAATAGGGGTACCAGACTATCACCAGCGTTTGTATCCTATCTTGGTGGATGGAAAGCAAGCCACTGCCAAGAGAGACACAGCCTCTGATATAACCATTGTGAACCCTGCAATGGTTAAAGAGGAGCACTACTTGCTTGGGCAGTCCACTCCAGTCAGTGCTTTAGGAGGGATCCCAATCTAAGTGCCTTTGGCCAGGGTTCACATTAACTGGGAAGGTGGAAAAGGAAACAAGCAAGTAGGTGTATTTGAGGAGATCCTTGCAGATGCCTTGATAGGGAATGATTTTGATAATGCAGTACCTTGTGTGGATGCAGTCAGGCTTGGAGACAGGCATGTGGGTCTGGTAGCCTGGGCGGCCCAGACAGACTGCATCCCTGAAGACAGGACTGGTGATGTTGCTAATTCAGGGAGTGTGCTACCCTGTAGCAGTGAGCCTGAACATGAGCCACTGCTGCTAGTAGATACTGATGTTCCCTTGGACAGGGTGAGTAGTAATACCCAGGCTGTGACAGTGAGGCACCTATGTCAGAAGATACCAGACTTCCTGTGGAAGGAGATCTGGGAAAATTCACAAAGAGGTGGGACAGACTCAGCTCTTGGACCCTACATTACAAGGCTTGAAGGAGGTAGCTAGGGAGGCACCTGATTTTCAAAGAAAGGGGCAGTCTGTATACTGGAACAAAGGGTTAATGTATAGAGAGTGGACCCCTGAGGAAGGGCTGGAAGGTGAGGTAATACAGCAGTTGGTAGTGCCCAGAGCCTCCCATTTGGCATTTCTAGCCATAGCCCATGAAATTCCTTTTGCAGGTCGTATGGGCATAAAGCATATTATGCAAAACTTTTATTGGAATGTAAGAGGGTACTGCAGGACTTGTGAGCAGTGCCAGAAAGTAAGCATGGCAGGAGTTGAGGTCAAAGCTCCTTTGATGCCTTTGCCTGTGATTGAGGAGCCATTTCAAGGAGTAGCTATGGATATTGTAGGGCCTTTGAGTACCTCATGTTCCACAGAGAAGAAGTATATCCTAGTGATAGTAGATTATGCTACTAGATACCCTGAAGTGGTGTCTCTGTCCTCCATTGAGGCAGAGACTGTGGCAAATGCTTTGTTAGAGATTTTTAGAAGGGAAGGTTTCCCAAAAGAAGTAGCGACTGACAGGGTGCCAATTTCATGTCGGACCTGCTGGCTTGTCTGTAGGAGCACTGTGGGGTGAAGCAAATAAAGACAACCCCCTACTCTCCCCAGACTAAAGGTCTTGTGGAGAGGTTAAACTCTACACTACAGACCATGCTATGGGTGTTTGCAGACCAGGTTAAGTGAGAGTGGGACAAATATTTGCCCCATCTGCTGTTTGCCTGCAGAGAGGTACCCCAGGAATCCACACGTTTTTCACCCTTTGAGTTGCTATATTGGGCATAGGGTGAGGGGACCTCTAGATTTGATTCGTGATGAGTGGGAGGGTGAGTGTGAAGTGAATCCCTCAGAGTCTGTTGTGGCACATGTCCTAAACTTCAGGACAGGACTTAAGGAGCTCATGGGCTTGGCCCAGGAGAACTTGGCAGGGGCCCAGCAGCCGAAAAAGGTCTGGTATGACAGGAATGCTTGAGCCAGAGAGTATGCTGTGGGACAGCAGGTGATGGTGTTCATTCCTGTCAGACACAATGGGAGGGGGCCCTTCAAAGTGGTAAGGAATGTCAGTGATGTTAATTACATGGTAGAATTGCTAGGCAGGAGGCAGTGGCACAGATTGTTTCCTGTTAACATGACTAAGCTTTACCATGGCAAGGAGGCCCTTGTGCTGAGTATTTGCAGTGGATGGCAGGAGGAGTCCGAGGGGGATCTGGTGACTGATCTCCTCAGTTAGGCTCTGATTGACAATGCAGTGGAAGGGGTAGCTGTGTCCCAGCAGCTCTCGCCTACCCAGGTCCGAGAAATACGAGCTATGTTGTAGGAGTTTGGGGACTGTTCACTAGGAAACCAGGGTGCACACACCTGATGCAGCACCATCAGGCAAGCCCCTTACAGGGTCAACAATACAATTCAGACCACTGCAAAACGAATCCACGGAAAGCCAATGTGTTGTAGAAAAAAACTTTAATCCAGACTTAGCGCTTTCACCTAACAAACTGTGGCATCATCAGAGTCAATAGTTCAAATCCAAGGACAGCAGGTTTAAATAGTATATTAATTAAGCCAAAAATTCAATAATCCAATAATTAATTAATTAAACCTATTAACATCCTTAAACAAACACACCCTGAATTAGTCCTTAATACCTAAAATGTAACACAATCATTCTTCCCAGTCATGGAATATTATTAAAATTATTAAAATAATTAATAATTAATATTTGGATTAATTATTGGATTATTGAATTTTTAATTAATATACTATTTAAACCTGCTGTCCTTGGATTTGAACTATTGACTCTGATGATGCCACAGTTTGTTTGGTGAAAGCGCTAAGTCTGGATTAAAGTTTTTTTCTACAACACATTGGCTTTCCGTGGATTCTTTTTGCAGTGGTCTGAATTGTATTGTTGGTCCTTCTTCGTTTTACCCTGTATTGGGTTTGGCTGTTATTTGTGGTTCGTGTTTAGCCCTGCTTGCATTTGCATTGGATCGTTGGTGTGGTGTGGAGTAACTTAGTTCATTATTGCCATGGACAGTGTCTTGAATGAGCTTGCACAGGTTGTGAACAAGCTTATCAGCGTGTATGGAAAAACTAACAATTCCAATGGGGCCAACGCTTTTGACACCTTGACTGATTCACAAGGTGAATTGTTCACCTTACATTCACCTATTTCCACGTCTATACCACCGGGGCAGAGGACAGAAAGTGAAGTTCCTCCCAGCAGTAGTGCAATGAATGGGTCGAATAGACGTCGACAGGAAGGTGTAACGGAGCATTTGGAGGATCCACCTAACTTGGTTCCAGGTTTGCGGAGGGAGCACAACCAAGAACTTTGTTTTGATTTACCAGCTGTTGAGTTCAAAAACATCGAGTCGGACGCTGGAAAAATGAGTTTTTTATTGAAAGAGCAAATTTTTCGTTATGAGAAGTTATGCACAAGATATAGAGCCCTGCAGTTGGACAACATGTTTTTACAAAAGTCGAAGGATCTCAAACAAGTACCAAAAGGGCTTCGCATTTGGAAGCTCCCCATGGGTATTGAACCAGCTACTGATTCTTTTACTAAAATTGTTAATTTGTTTGATCGTACTGGTTTCGAGTTGTTGGACATTATAATTTACAACAACCAGGCAAAATTAATTGAATTACGGAGTGAAATTTCTAGATTACACTCCAGCATTACCACGGATCTTTTATTTTTTCAGTACCAGGCTTGGTTTGATAGGGTTCTGGTTAACATCGAGGCTTTTGTTAATAAAAGTAAAAACATTAAACAGAGAAAGCTGCTTAGGGATACAGCGGACTATGTGAGTAAAAATGCTTACCCTCCAGGGCGTAAACTGAACCATGACACTGCAGTTCACAACGAGGGGTTTGGTCCTGTACATGAGGATGAGTTTAACACGCTGGACTGTGAGGGTGAGATGGCTGAGGATTTTTTAGACCAGCCAAATGAGCTTCGGAGGTCGGAGAGAATTTTCAACAAAAATCAAAACTTGTCACAGAATTTTTCAAGGGGACATTGGGAGGGGAGGGGGACCAACTTGAGGAACAGGGTGAGAAGTTGATTATTTTTGATAATTGTAACTGTCTTTTCGTGGAAATCAAGATGTTTTATGTGAGTTCCACTTAGAGATGCATTGTGAGTCTTGTTTTATCAATAATAAGAATTGTCATGACAATATTGAATGTGAAGGGTTGGATGTACAAGCTGAACTAGTCCAAGATTCTTTGTTGGATAATCAGCATAAATTATTTTTGTTCCATTCTATACCTAACTCTACTCAAGCAATTGGTGGAGTTGGTGTGGAAGGTATTGGAGACGGGAATGCTGACATGTTGATTTCTAATAGGGGAAGTTTTGAAATTGAGAATTTTGATGAAGTCAGCTATGCTAAAAATACCACTGGATTGTGCTGTTCTGTTGACAAGAGGTTTGATTTTATTATTTATAACTATACTGATGCAATACTTTCCGACAGTCATTATAAATTTAGTAGAGGGACAAACTTTGTTCCCAACTTTAAGCTTGACATTGCCCAGGTTTTGACCAACCTGAAGTTGTTTTTGAGACGAGTGAACCTTAAACTATATTTTAGTGAAAAACATTTAGTTAATATTGAGGGTCCTGATAGTGGAGCTTTTCCCTTAAAAAGGAAAAGTTTATTTGTTCCACCACACAATTTTGAAATATTGAATTTTGAGAGGATGATAGAATGGGAATTCAGGAGAATTTGTCTCTAAAAATATCTTTGGGAGGACAATATTGACGAAGGAGAAAGACAGGTACTGACAGAGTTGAGATCAGCGAACAATACTAGATGTATGAAGCCGGACAAAGGTGGGGGGATGGTACTTATGTACAAAATGGATTACCTTGCTGCAATGATGAATTTATTAGATGATGAAACTGTTTATTGTGGAGTTTCTCTAAATGAAGTCAATACAGCTTACAAAAAGATTGATTTATTTTTGATGGATGCTTTGTTTCAGGGCATGATTAACGAAGATGAATTTGACTATTTACAGGTTAAGCATCCTATAACGCCGAGTATCTTTGGTATACCGAAGGTGCACAAAGGGGTTGACCCTTTGGCATTTAGGCCGATAGGGGCCGCAAAGGGCTCTAAGACCGAACCCCTGGCTTCCTTCGTGGATGTGGTTTCTAAACCAGCTTTACAGGATATACATCATATCCTGAAGGATTCTTGGCATTGTTTGGAAAGGTTGGGGAAAATTGAAGTTAAGAGTAGTTTATACAGTTTTCTCACTATTGATATAGTCAATTTATTTTCAGTGATTCCGCATGGGGAAGGTTTGGACATGTTTTTTGAAAGCCTTAGTACTAGCAATAAGATTGACAAGAGTAGAATAAATCTGTTGTATGATTTGATGGAGATGGTTCTACATAACAATTTTATGAAATTTGAAGGGGAATTTTTTAAACAGTGTTCAGGGGTGGCAGTGGGTGCCAAATGTGCCCCAACCTTTGCAAATCTAGTATTGCTGGCTTGGGAAAGGTCATTTGTTTTCACCTCAATGTTTAATTCAAAAAAATGTTCTCTACAATAGATTTTTGGATGATTTACTTATCTTGTGGGGTGGAGACAAAAGTGAGGCAGTTCAATTTGTGAACTATTTGAATGGAACTACAAAATTTTTAAAATTTACCCATACTTGGAATAAAGAAAGTATTAACTTTTTGGATATTACTATCACTAAGAATGGGGATGGTTTGTCCAGTACAATTTTCAGAAAGGAGAACTACTCCAATTCGTTGCTTCACTTCAACAGTTGCCATCCCTTTCACCAGAGGAAAGGGGTGGCAAAGGGTCAGATGGTCCGTACATCACGATTGGTTAGTGATGAGGAAATGTTTAGAAAGGAGATGTATAAGTTAATTGGGATGTTATTGGATCGTGGATATCCCTTGAATTTATTAATAAAAACCAAAAAAGAGGTGTACAAAAAGAGGAGAACAGTGTACTCCCCTATTTTGAGGAAGTTTGAGATCAATGATGGGTTGGAGAGGGGCATGGATGGAGCAAGTTTTGGTGAAATTGAGACAATTGAGATGATTGACAAAGACCCGGTTTTTATTTTGCATTTCAGTGAAAAAACTACTGAGATGTGTACTGTAATGAGGAGTTTATGGGACAACAGCTTGAGTGTTGAACTAAAGAACATTGTAGGGCTTGAACCTAGAATTGTCTTTAGTAAAGGACCGAATCTGAAGAGTATTCTTGAAAGGGTCCCTAAATCAGTTAGGCCTATGATGGGTAAATGTGGAACATGTAGGGCATGTAGGTTTGTAGCAGAAGGGCCTTATATTTGTGTGGCAAATTATGGGCGTACTTTGGCATGTCCAGGTACATGCAATTGTAACAGTAAAAACATTATTTACATTGCTTCATGTACCTCTTGTGATGCATTTTACGTTGTAATGACCACACGTAGATTAAGGGATAGGGTGTTGGAACATGTTAGAAGTGTGAAAAACAAAGATGCTCACAACGCCCTATGCCTTCACTCTGTTAAATGTTCTAGTTTTAAAAAGTTTTTGTTTTTTATTATTGATCGGGTGGTCATGGACCAAGGTGGGGACATTGGTAACAAAGTAGCTCTTCGTGAAGCAGAGTGGCAACTCAGGTTAAATGCAATGAAGCAACCTGGTTTAAATGATTATATATCTTTAAAACCCATTTTGAGGCAGAAATCATATGAGATATAAAGGTTAAACAAAAATTCATTGTAATGGTTTTTGTTATTTATTAATTTTATATTTATCATTACAGAAAAATTCATTGTAATGGTTTCTGTTATTTATTAATTTTATATTTATCATTACAGACATTATTGTGTGAATGTAAAAACAATGTAAATGTTTTATGTAATTTTAATAATTTTAATAATATTCCATGACTGGGTAGAATGATTGTGTTACATTTTAGGTATTAAGGACTGATTCAGGGTGTGTTTGTTTAAGGATGTTAATAGGTTTAATTAATTAATTATTGGATTATTGAATTTTTGGCTTAATTAATATACTATTTAAACCCGCTGTCCTTGGATTTGAACTGTTGACTCTGATGATGCCACAGTTTGGTGAAGGCGCTAAGTCTGGATTAAAGTTTTTTTCTACAACACATTGGCTTTCCGTGGATTCGTTTTGCAGTGGTCTGAATTGTATTGTTGGTCCTTCTTCGTTTT
Source organism: Protopterus annectens (assembly GCF_019279795.1). Lineage (NCBI taxonomy): Eukaryota > Metazoa > Chordata > Ceratodontiformes > Protopteridae > Protopterus > Protopterus annectens. The sequence continues at coordinate 219,099,849 of NC_056734.1, forward strand.
ACCCTGTATTGGGTTTGGCTGTTATTTGAAGCCCCTTACAGGGTGCCTGAGCGAGTCAGACAGAGTCTGATGGAGGAGATGAAGGAAATGTAGGAACTCTGAGTAATCTGGGCCTCCCCAGTGATGGTGGTACCAAAGAAGGATGGCAGCACCAGGTTCTCTGAGGACTACAGAAGACTTAAATAGTCACACACAATCAGATGCCTACCCCATGCCTAGGACAGATGAAGCTTTAAACAAGCTGGGTGGGGCTAAGTATCTGACCACTATTGGTCTGACCAAGGGCTACTGGCAAATGCCCTTGACTCCAGTGATGGGGAGAGGTCAGCCTTTGTGACTCCTTTCAACTTGTATGAGTTCACAAAGATGCCCTTTGGGATGAAAAATGCCCCAGCAACTTTCCAGAGGCTGGTAGATCATGCCTTTGGTTAGCTAGATGATATTGTCATCTACAGCCATTCCTGGTATTCTGTTTTGGGTTACCTGACTAGAAAGACTACTCACTTATTTCATTGAGCCTTGATCTATCAAGTAAGTTATTAGGGAATAGTAATTTTCCCAGATTCAGTCAGGATTGTATTGAATCTTAGTTTAGACATTGTTTTTCTTTTTGTCTGAGTCTGTCCATCAATGTTCTTTTCAGTATTTCCTGTGATTTAAACTCTGGTTTACTGGAAATATATATATATATATATATATATATATATGTGTATATATATATATATATATATATATATATCTATATATATATATATATATACATACATACATATACATTCAGTGTTTTGTTGTTTTATTGATTATTATTATTAAATACATTTAAAATGTTCATTGTGGTTGGTCCTTGTAGTGCTTATATTTATTTGGTGACACTGTGTGGGCCACTCCAGAATGCCTAGCCATCTTGGTCAACTACTACCATTTGTATTAGTATTAATATTACACAGTGTAATTGGACACCCTTTGCTAAGGGCCTTGGAGTAGCTAATTATGGAGTGTTTGGTGGTGGTGATAACTGCCGTATACTCTGGGTTGAAGGGGACACAGCTGGTAAATCTGTGCCAGCCTTTCTCAGGTCTGTGTGTGTGAAAAATCAAATCTGTGTGTATGCCAGCTACTTGGGACAGGGACACAAAGCACTGGGTTTATAGAGAGGTTGCTGGAAGACTTTGGCTTGGACACTGGGCTGGGGACCTAAATTTACCAGTGTACCAGTGGGGAGTCTTAGTGGGCATCTGGAGGGAGGCAGGTATAGAGAAATCCAGACCCTGGGTTAAGTGTGTTCCCTGTGTGCTCTTAAGGGAAATTGTGGTTGACGCAGAGGTCTGCATCTAGAAATACTGAGTGCATCCATTTGTATTCCAAGTGCACATCCCTCTCCAGTGTCAGTGGTGTGAGGATTCGGGCTCCTTTATTACTGGCCTAGAGTGGGGACGTTGCATATTGCTTGGCAGTGGTGGGATCATCGCATATTGGTTGGCAGTGGTGGGACCATCACGCATCACAAGTTTTACCACCATTGATATGTAGTGATCATAGGGTTTTATAAGGATTAATTTGTTCCTAGCTAATTCTGCTAAACTGAAATCTAAACCAATGCACAGAAGGTTAATAACAGATTGTATGGAAGTTAAAACAGTCGCTGTGTAAAACTAATTGGAGTGGTGCGTTCAGTGGAAAAACTCCAAAAGGAATTTGTAGAGTTTGAAAGAGGAATTGTTTGAATACCAAAAAAAAAAAAAATCAAATAACGTTTTAACATCAGGATCTAAGCACACAGTAGCACGAGGATATATTTCCATAGGAACAAGATACTTGATTAAGGTGAGAGACAAAAAATATCAGAACTAGAAATGAAATCAAACTACAACTTTGAAAACTGAAATAAACAATGTGGACAAACAAATTAAGCATCGTCTAAGACGATCAAGAAAAATTTGAAAATAATTTTATATAAAGATATCGAGCATAATAGGAAACCATTTTACAGATGCATAAAATGTGGAAAGAGTCAAGACATACAAATTGAAAAATTATGTGTAGATTCTAAAATGTGTTTCCAGACAAGAAATTATTGTTTTACCTGGGAATTCAATAAACTCTGTGTAGGTGTAGAGCGAAGCCTACACAGAGTTTACGTGTTTGCTTGGTAAACAGCAGTGCTAATTACATATGCATGCCTCCAAACTGGCATGGTTTCATGGCCAGCAGCAGTGTTGCTAACCAGGATACGTGTAAAACAACATGAACACCTGCAGACGTGCAGCTGTTTACATGTGGGCAAACTGGGTCTGCAGGATTGTGTGGAAAGCTACAATGACTACCAGGGTTATTAATAAAGCAATGTATATAGTTCCAACACATTACATGAAAGTGTATACAGTGCCGAGTATTGTGGAAACCTATTTCAGGTATACTGAATAAAATTTGTGTAAATCAGTAAGGCTACATAGACTGCATTGTAAATAAATACTCCGAGGAAGTGTGTGAATTGAAAAGGGACCCACAGATGAATTGTAGGAATGAACACAGGGGAAGAGGACAGGTGAAACATGGTAATGTACAGCAGATGAAGGCATGTCAATGAAGACAGTTGTAGCATAAACACTAATTCCGTATCGACATGATAGTTATTGTATATTATGTGACTGTCACACAAGGTGACATATCAGTGAAGAAGATTCTTTGTGATATAAGTATCCTGGCATGAACAATGGAGAGGATATATATCAAGGATGGTATATACAATAGGGTTAGGTGCATATTGAGAAGCTGTGCAAAATGAGTTTAATGAATATGAATGATGTCAGCATATGTCTCAGTTAAGCAAGACACACTAACAGTAGGCAGAGGCACGTACAATATTAGAGCAATACCACCAGTAATCCCATGTCTTTGACATGACATTTGTGATTGTGAGTGATCATAGATGGTTCTACAAGAACACACTTGTTCAACTGTTATGATTCATCAGCAATCTTTGAGGGCATACCTTCCTCAAAATGTAACATCTGCCGAAGGTTTTAGGAGAGAGACTGTTACACCTGTATTTGAAATTATAAGCAATCCTGGCTAGTTAATAGGTGATTATGCCATATATGTGCCACAATGCACACTTTCACAAATGTAACTTATGCCATCACTGTTTGTCAGCTAAGTATTTATTGTGTGCATCACAGGAACACACATCATACATGCATCTTGTATAACACCATGAAGGGGTTTCTGCACCGTCATACCCTAGTATTTGTGCATCAAAAAGAATACTTAGGTGTGACTGATATGATGTGTGGGTGCTCTCTTTGGCAAAAGTAGTACACTTTAGTTAACTCATCCCTGGAAGATGTGCTGGGAGGTACATTCAAAAAGGTGCATTGTACTTAATTATTGGTGTGATGAGGGCTGAGAACAATGCAGCTAGAATGCCCTTTGATGTGAATGTCCCACACAACTCAGGAGTTGTGCTACATACAAAGGAATGGTCACCACTGTCAGCACATGCTAGTAGATGTTCTGCTTACCATCTACCTGAGTACACAGGTCACATACCACTTGGTCTGCTAATGTGGGTGTGCTGTCTATATTGTAATTATCTTGTGTATTTGCTTTCATAGTGGAACTAACTCCTCCATGATTTTTCTTCATCTACCGTGCCCCCATGGCTGGGTTGGCAATCCTTTGTGTCTGTGTGTATTGATACTGTATGCATTATAACAATGCCACACTTGGATTCAATGACTGTCCACAATTTGCAGCTCTCCACAGAGCTGGTTGGAGAAAGGATGTGTAAGTTAGTTTTGATGTCTGAGACTTAAATAATGGACAGGAAAGGGCCTAGCACAGAGCCCTGAAGTACAGATTTTGTTACTGGGACTCTAGATAGAGGTGACTTCACATACTGCAACATATTTATCTGTCATATATGTGATCCAATTGTCTACCTCCTTGGTGATGTAGATGTTTATGGCCACTCTCTAATACCTGACTGTGGATTTGTCAGATGCCTCGGCCAGGTCATATTACACAGAATGATAATGTTATCATGCATGCCCTTGGTAACCTTCTTGAAGACAGAGAACAGATGTAACAGATATTATGTAGCCTTAAATCAAATGTGGGTTTGGTACAGTCAGGATATTACCTGTGTCCTTTTAGAGAAGGACCGTGTTGAGTTTTTGGCCTACCTCAAAAGATGAGGAAAGTCAGGATAGGTCTGTAACTCCATGCTTCAGGTGATGGTCCATTCCAGTCAGAAGAATGCATGTTACTGTACACCCTTCTATGGGACCATAGGATGTCTGGTGACTGTGTTGAAGTATTGGTCAAACTCTGTCTGGTAGATCAAGTTTGAGGTCATGCTGTAAGCAGCCTATGATGTCAGGGCCCATTGATTATGTGTTATTAAGCCATAGAGAGCGCACAGATGAGTTTTCCTCCTGAGAATAAAAACTGAGTAATGTTTGAATGTACATTTTGGTTGATGGCCAGTGACAACAAGGGGTTGATGTGTGCGACAAGCTGCCAGCTAGTGGATTATCTGTTGCCTCCAGTTGGGTATGTCTGGTGGCATTCACACACAGATCTGTGATTAGTTGTGTATTCCACTTAACATTTCATATGTATTGGGATAAATGTTTTGTGAAAAGACTTCTGAAAACAACTTTGGCCATTCATCATATTCCACACACTGTTGGCTGTGCACATAGTCACACAGCTGTACCCAGTGTCACATACTTGCATCAGTTGCACAACATATGCCTATGTGTTTCATGGGCAAGCTTCATTTGAGCGGTCTGGTGTCATATCAGGACACATTACAGATCAGTTGTTTGTGGCTCATGCAGGACATTTCTTGACAAAAATGTTAATAGTCACATAATGATGCTGCTGACCACCTCAATGATCCTTGGGTATAGCAACACAGCTGCACATATAATGATTTCCACAAGGTTGCAGTTGCATCAAAACTTGTGATACATTGTGTATATCACAGCATAGCAATATGTGTATGAGACGAGACTTATTTGACCATGTAATCAACATGAATTAATATTGAAGTGGGTCACAGAGCATTTAATGATGGTATGTAGATGCATGCACACCTGTGCAATACTGGAGGTGTCACTGTGATGGTAGAATATGAACTGTGGAGAAGGTTCATCTGCTCCACTACAACAGCACATGTCCTAATACGCTTTTATGTATATTTTTGGTGTATCATACCATGTCAACAGTTCTCAGGAAACGTATTACTACAGCTGTTATTGAAGGAGTATGTATTGCAATGGCCATCAGTACATTAGCTCACATCAGATTGTAAGACCCTCTTTTAGCCATACTGTACATCCACACCTCAGTATAGCACATGTCAATGACAGCAACATTGACATGTCAACTGTTCATAGTGTCATAGAAGATTAGGCTAATGCCCAACATCACATGAAGTCATAGCCATTATAAAAAAAAAAATTCTAAGCTTGTTTCCTACCTTTCCTGTAACTAGTGTAGTCCAGATACAGATTTGCTGTATCCAGGACTGTTTGTAAGCTTCTGAGAAGTGCCAAAGTCTGGTCTTCAATTTTTCCTTTGATCTGCTATTTCTCTCCTCTCTTTTACTAGCTTATTAGTCTAGCACTTTACCATACCCGACTTCTTGTCACAATTATTGTAGCACACAAAAGTGCTACCAGCACTAAATGTTCTACAAGGAAATTACTCCAGTACATATTATTAATACCCACCCCTCCAGGCATGTCTAAAGGTCAGTTCCCTGTGCTTTCTCCTGTTAACTTGGTGAACCTGGGCATCCTGAGGCAATGTAGCAACTGCTTCATTTACACTGATAACCCTCTCTCTCACCTCCCAACACTCAGACTTGCGAGCGATACATTTGTATATCCAAATTGGAAGCCACGCACTCTCCAGCCAAGACCGGAATAGCTGGTCAAGAGGAGAAGGTCAACACTTGCACCACACCACATAGAACACATAGCCCTCCAGAACACACATCAGCACTGGCACACCCACCTTCACGGAGGCTCTCAATAAAAATCTACCCAAACAGCCAAGACCTCAAAGACAGAAACACACTCGACCACCACAATGCAACACTAATCACGACACACAACTCTCCTAAACAGTGTGCCACTCAACCTAAGCCCCTAAGGCAAAACAGCACACTAGTCATAGGTAACTCGATAGTGAGGCACACTGATGTCCCACTCACTAGGTTGAATAGGGACAAGGTAACAGCTGCCTCTCAGGTGCCAGGATCCACCATATAACGCACGCACTCCAGTCCCTCAACAACAGGTACAAATATGACTCTGTCATTGAACTTGTGGGTGTGAATGGCCTGAGACATATCTCCCTGGACTACATGAAAAGAGACATGGAGGAGCTCTTGGATTATGGTAGCCCAGTTGGGTACTACCCTAGCCCTGAGCAGCATCTTACCATCACCGAGATTACCACAGTACAAGCAGAAAGTGATTGATTTCAACAATTGGCTAAGTTTCTGGTGTCATTCTAAGGGTATCCAGTATCTTTCTGCCTGGGATGACATGATTGATGGACCTCGATGCTTTGCCAGAGATGGCCTGCATCTGTCAACCCTGGGCTTCCGGATACTGGCCAAGGCTCTTGCCACCCCTATAGTGCCTTTTTTAGGTGGCATTCCAAAGACCAAATTACCACCATAACAGCTACAAACAAATGCAATCTGTGGGTCATGCTGCTCAACGCTAGAAGTCTAAATCTCAAAATGCAATCACTTGAAGCAATCCTTAAAATGAAGAACATCGACATTTGTGCAGTAACAGAGGCCTTGCTTCAAGGCAGCAGAAACCACCCCTGCACTACCAGGCTGTAACTCATTCCACACCTTTCAGCCGCAGAACTTGGACTGAAGCTCCAAAGGTGGTGTTTCCATATTCATAAAGGATGTGCACAACTCCAGACTGGTAGCCCAACATAACGCATCAGAGATACTTCAGGTGCAACTAACATTGGGAAAGACAGCGATTCAGGTTGTAGCCTGTTATACGTCACCGACCATGTCCCAAGACACTCTCTCCACATTCCTAAGCAACCTGGAGAATATTAGGGTCCAACCTAACACACTCATACTGGGCAACTTCAACTACCCCTCCATTAACTTGGAAAACTACTCATGTACCAATACACTTGCCCAACATTTCCTGGAATTCATTAATTGTAGTCCCCTGTACCAGCCTGTTCTTACCCCCACTAGAGGTAGCAACATCCTTGACCTGGTAATTACTAACATGGGCAACCATTGCTCTACACCAGTAGTCAACTCCTCCTGGTTAGATCTGACCACAAACTAATCACCTTGGAAATCCACATCCCTCCCACCCCCGCAAATGTAACCACCATGAAAAACTTCTCCAAAGCTAACTTTGGGCTGCTAAGAACAGAGGTGGCTAACGTCATGGCACCCATGCAAATGCAGAATAGTTGCATGACCGCCGAATCCTACACCAGTGCACTGTACGAACACGTACACAAATGCATGGATCTCGTCATACCCAATAGAACCAAGGCATTCTCCTCCAAAAAAAGGAAGCCAATCTGGTGGTCCTCTGCCATAAACAAACTCTACAACAGGAGGAGGAAACTTATACAGAATAAGGTGAAGTCCCAAGACTGGAAAAACTCCCTTATCAGCCTCAACAAAAAGTTGAGACCCCTCATCAAATTCTCTAAAACTAGCTATGAAAACAGAATTGCAGCAGATAGTAAAGATAGTAAAGACAACCACAAAGCCTTCCTATAGTTATGTAAAGAACCTCCACGGCAATACCCAGATTTCCTTTGAGCTACTGTACAATGGTACCTCCTATACCGAGCCAACAGATATTAGCAATATAACAAATACAATATACTGGCCAACAGATTCAGTGCCAACTTTACCCCTCTCCCCCCAAGGACCAATCACAATGCCAATAGATTGCCAGGCACCCAGTATTACTGCTGCACAGGTACTGTCCAAGACCAAGAATATAGCTTCTATGGGATCTGACAATATCCCTGGCTATGTTCTATGTGAACTAGAGTTAACTGGCACCTGTGTGCCCTGTTCAGTCACAGCCTCACCTCCAGCTTTGTCCCTACCAAATGGTGCACTGCTTAGTCATCCATCTCCACAAAGGAGGAGCGACTGCAGACCCTAGGTACTATCGCTCCATTAGCCTGACAAGTCTGATATGCAAAGCTATGGAACACATCATCATGGACCTAATAAACAAGGATATAGGGAATCTTTAAACTCTGGATCCCACACAGTTTGGTTTTCTGAAGGGTAGATCATGCCTGCTCAACTTGGTCGACTTCTTTGAGTCAGTCACCAGAGCTGTGGATGAAGGCAAGGTGGTTCATACAGCCTACCTTGATCTGGCCAAGGCCTTTGATACCATTCCCCAATCAGGAATCCTAGAAAAACTCACTAAGCTAGGCATCAACCCCTATATCACTAGGTGGTTGCAAACTGGCTCACAGAACCCACAATGTGAAAGTAGCTGACTCCAAGTCAGACTGCCGACCAATCACGAGTGGAGTCCCACAGGGATCAGTCCTGGGTCCTCTCCTGTTTGGTATCTACTTCTCAGAAGTCCAGTCCAACATGAAGGGACTCTGGCTGACAACGTTTGCAGACAGGTGCAAGTTGGAAGCCATTATTAACTCCCCAAGTGATGTTGACATCCTACAGAAAGGCCTCACTGAGACCAATGGCTGGTGTCAGAACCATGGCCTTACATTCAGTGCCAAAAAATGTGACATCATCCCCTTTGGGAAAAACCTAGTTCCCATGAACTACCACATTTATGGTAGTCCACTGAACACAGAAGGCATTGAGATCTGGGAACACAGTTTGACAGCAACCTCCCTTTTGACCACCACACTGCTACTGTGGTCAGAAAGTCCTTCTTTGTGGCACATCTCATTACTAAGGGTTTTGCATCCAGGAAGAAAGAGGTCATTGTTACCCTTTACTCTTCCCTCATTAGGCCAGTCAAGTACAGTGCCCCATTTGAGATGTACCTCACTAGACACCTGCAACAACTGGAGAGGCTGCAAAGTACCTCAAAAAGAGTATCCTAAGCCTTAAACACTTGCCCTAAATGGACAGACTCAAAAAAACTCCAACTATTCTCAGTCTCATATCGCTTACTTAGAGGAGATCTCTGCTTGACTTACAAAGCCATGTCTCACCCAGCTCTGTTGGAAGTGATATAGCTAAAGAAACCCCAATCTCTCTGCACCACATGCTCCAGAGACCTCAACCTCATTACCACAATCAACAGAACATACTGGAGGGACAGGTTAATATACCCAGAGGCTGCCCATGCTGTGGAATAGACTTCCTGTACTTGTCAAACAGAGCACCTTACTGGCCCTCTTCAAGACAAATCTTGATAAGTGGATGGGAAATAGAAAATTCATCCCGGGGATCACTCCAGTGGCTCTACTCAACAGAGGCATTGGAAACTAAGGTCAGGTGGCACGATGCCAGGGTAATCCTATGGGCTAGGCTTGTAAAGGCTCCAGGGCCATTAGCCTTTTACACCTCTATGAATATATCAACCTATTATACCATGAAAAAAAATCCCTTTATCTATATGATGGAAGATAGTGGGACTATTGTGCATATGTGTATATTTGTTGTATTGCATTACATTCTGCCCCTGTCCATATGGGACATGAGCTCCACATAGTGACAGAATTAGCATTCACATATGCAGTGGTTTGGACGTGGCTTGCAGAGGCTCATGTAAGGACTTTGCTTCATGATTTCTGTACGCATATTTGGCACGAGGGCACCCTTCACTCCTCTGCAGGAAGGATGTCATGTGATCAGAGGAAAAAGGAGGGGTGGATGCATGGTGCTACGTGAAAGGTTTCTCTAGTGGTAGTGAAATGAAGAGCAATTCCCAAGATCAATGACCATACTGTAATACCACCACCACCACACACACACACACACACACACACACACACACACACACACACACACACACTGATTTGAACCTTACACACATATATGTGTGTGTGTGTGTGTGTGTGTGTATATATATATATATATATATATATATATATATATATATATATATATATATATATATATATGTATGTGTGTGTGTATAGAAGATGAATGCCATGTAATGCCAAAGTCGCAACACCACATATGTCTGAATGACGTTATGGAGTGTGGTAGCATCAATGTATGCTGAGGAGATCATGTAGGACATTCCTATAATCATGGCTGCACAGGTAAAAAACACACTCTCCAAAGCCAAGAGCACAGCATCCATGGGACCTGACAACAGCCCAGGCTGCATTCTACATGAACTACAGAATGAACTGGCACCCTACCTAAGTACCATGTTCAATCATAGCGTCACCCCAGGCTTTGTACCCACTGAATGGCGCACTGCGACGGTTATCCCACTCCACAAAGGGGGAGCCGCAGCGGACCCTGGGAACTACCGCCCCATTAGCCTGACGAGCCTGGTCTGCAAGGCCATGGAACATGTCATCGTGGAACTCATAAACAAAGACATTGGTAATCTCCAAACTCTGGACCCTATCCAGTCTGGATTTGTATAAGGCAGATCATGTCTCCTAAACCTGATTGACTTCTTTGAAACAGTCACCAAAGCCATAGATGAGGGTAAAATGGTTCACACAGCTTATCTAGATCTCGCCAAGGCTTTGACACCATCCCCCACTCTGGAATTATAGATAAGCTCACTAAACTAGGCATAAATCCCTATGTCACAGGATGGGTTGCCAACTGGCTCGCGGACAGAACCCACACTGTGAAAGTAGCGGATTCCAAATCCGACTTCAGACCAGTGACAAGTGGAGTACCACATGGTTCGGTCCTGGGTCCTCTCCTGTTTGGTACCTACTTCTCTGAAGTGCAGGCTAACACAGAAGGTCTTTGGCTAACAAAGTTTGCAGATGACTGCAAACTAGGAGCCATAATCGAAACTCCTAACGATGTGGACAAACTACAAAAGGGCCTCACTGAGATAGATAACTGGTGTCAAAGCCATGGCCTGAAGCTCAATGCCAAAAAGTGTATTGTCATCCCCTTTGGTAAAAACTCTGTACCCATGAACTACCACATAGCTGATAGTCTACTTAATGCTGAAAATGTGATGAGACCTTGGGACAAAGGTGGACAGTAGTCTTTCCTTTGATGATCACATCACCACAGTGGTCAGGAAATCCTTCTACGTGGCTCATCTCATCACAAAAGGATTCTCATCCAGAAAAAAAGAGGTCATTGTTCCCCTCTACTCATCACTCATTAGACCCATTGTAGAGTACAACGCCCCTTTTGGTATGTACCTCACAAGACATGTATAACAACTGGAAAGACCACAGAAATACCTCACAGAGGATTACTGGCCTCAAACCGATGCCCTATGCAGACCGTCTAAAAAAACTACAGCTTTACTGCATCGCATATCGCCTTCTCAGGGGCGATCTCTGCCTAACATACAAAGCTATGTCAAACCCACAGCTGTTGGACGTGCTCCACTTAAAGAAATCCCAATCCCTCTGAGCTACACACTCTAGGGACCTAAACCTTGTCACCACAATAAACAGAACATGCTGGAGGGATAGATTCCTGTCCCAGAGATTTCCTCTACTCTGGAACAGACTACCTATCTATGTCCGAGCTCCTCATTAGCATTCTTCAAGAAAAATCTTGGTGATTGGATGGGAAATGGGAAATTCACCCCAGGGATCACTTCTGTGGCTCTGCTCGACAGGGGCACAGGAAAATGATTTTCGTGGGTGGCGAAAGCCAGGGTACATTTTTTGGCTAGGCTTATATAGGCCCTAGGGCCAATAGCCTAGTACCTACCTTTGACATGGATGTGGAGTCGCATCCCTGTGTAAAATTGTCTCAAAAGTGATAGATGTATGTATCGACACGCAAGCTGCTTGCTGTTAGACAAACTCTATATGTGTAGGTAAAGTATCTTGCAAACACAGTAGTTAGTTTTACTGCCACAGCACAGGTTTGTGTTGAATACTGTCAGAGCGCATGTTCTACAGGATGATATCAACATCATCATCATTATGTGGGAAATAGGAAATTTCACCCCGGGAATCACTTCTGTGGCTCTGCTTGACAGGGGCACAGGAAAATAATTTTCTTGGGTGGCGAAAGCCAGGGTACCTTTTTGGCTAGGCTTGTATAGGCCCTAGGGCCAATAGCCTAGTACCTACCTGTGAACCTATATGCTACAATGAGATATTCAAAGTATGGTCTGACATAGCTGTGTACTCTTTTATATTCTTAAATTGTCATCATGGTGATTGTTGACTGCAGTGTGACTCTAACTCCTACTTAAGTATTTACAAAGCACAGTACTTCACGGAAGCACCATAGCATAAGTCTGGCTTTTATAGTGTTGGACAACACTTTATAAGTGATGACATCAGCAGTTTTTGGTGAGAAGAGAATGGTTATAGCAGTGTCCCACTTGCAGGTGTAAAATGGTGTCTTGAATGTCAAGCAGCTGAACGCACACCAGTTAACTGCACTGAGAATAGAACACCTACCTAACTAGGTACACCAACTACCATGGCACAAGTCTGACATTTACAATTCTGCAGACAGTTTATAATGGATGTCATCATTGCTGGATGTTTGAGAGATGTGAGGCCTAAATTAAATTGATGTGTAGGCATGTATAGCTATCAGAGTATTGGTTCTCTATGGGATTGTATTGAAGGCGGTAGAATAAACAGTTACATTCTTCTGCCTAGGCACATACAAGTTGACTGCGGGGAGATTAGTACCTCTACCTAAGTAGGTACACTAGTTACAGAATTCATTACTTAATACAAGCACCACAGCATAAGTCTGACTTTTACAGTGTTGCAGGACAATAGTAAATGACATCACTGGATTTTTGAGAGAAAATATGAGGCCTGAATTAAATGGATGTGCAGTCATGTACAACTGTCAAAATATTGGTACTGCATGGGATTGTACTGATGACTGAAGGATACTCAGTTATGCTTTTCTGACTAGACAAAAACATGTGCGCACACAAGTTGAGTGCAGTGAGATTAGAACCCCTACCTAATTAAGTGCACCAACTAGAGACCGTGGCTTTAAATGCAAGCACCAAGGCACAAGTCTGAATTTTATAATACTGCAGGATAATTTATAGTGGATGACTCACAGCATTGGATCTTTGAGAGAAGATGTTGTGAGGGCTGAATGAAATGTATGTGTTGGCATGTACAACTGTCAAAATATTGGTATTCCATGGGATTATACTGATGACTGTAGAATATACAATTGCATTCTTCTGACTAGACCTAACACACAAGCTGACCGCAGTGAGAATAGAACCCAACCTAACTAGGTACATTAGCAACAGAACTCAGTACTTAACACAAGCTCGACAGCACAAGTTTGACTTTTACAATGCTGCAGGCCAATTTAGAGTGGATGACATCATCACTGGATGTTTGAGAGATGTGAAGCCTGAATTAAATGGATGTGTAGGTATGTACAACTGTCAAAATATTGTTACTCCATGAAATTCTACTGATGACTGAATACACAGTTATGCTGCTCTGACTAGACACGCGCACACATTGACTGCAGTGAGATTAGAACTCCAACCTAACTTGGTACACCAGCTAGAGAACTCAGTATTTAATGCAAGCACCATGGCAGATGTCTGACTTTTACACTGCTGTCGCACAAATTATAGTGATGTCTGAGAGAATATGCTGGGAGCTGTGTATGAAATGGGTAGCTTGCCATGTATGACTGTTGAGATATTAAAGTTCTGCATATTACCAGATTGATGAGTGTGCAAAGTGTAGTGTTTGCTGTTGTGTTTCCAATGTCCAGGTATACTTTGAGACAGCTTTACAAACTATACACAAATGGTTGTCCACATTACTAGAAGTATTGGGAGGTGTGAAGGTGTATTGTCAGCATAAAGATGTACATGGTATATAAGAAAGCATTTTTTTATTTATTTCTGTAGTGTAGTTGATATATTTGTGAACAAGTACTGAGAGATGAAGGTTCAACTTCATGGGTGCGGGTAACACATGACTGCAGTGTAAATATGTGTTCTGTAATTAAAAAGTGCCTTCCCTTTTTGGTTGTGTTTGTGCATGTACTTTCATAGAATGAAAATTTTGGGGCGGTAAACATAAGTAATGCATGCTAATGTGCACTTTCCATAGTGCACCACCAAGCAGCTGTTTTGCACAATCTATGTCAAAGTGTTTGTGCATACAAAATACACATTTGTACTGCTTTCCCCATTTGCACATAGTTAAGTGACAAGTAAACATGAGCTTTTGCTTCATTGATAACATTATGACAGTTCTATTGCTTTGCTTACCTCAACGCAAATACACTAAACAGAGAGGCATGGTATTCAGTACTTTGGATAGTATTGAGTGTAAGAAACACACCTGCTGTTTAGTTGACTGTGTGGCAGCAGGTTGTATGTGCAATGAGATCTTTATTTTGAGCACAGATGATCCAGCTGTGTCTAATAAGTTTAAGTGTGTGTGTGTGTGTGTGTGTGTGTGTGTGTGTGTGTGTGTGTGTGTGTGCGCATAATGTAATTAAATCTTTATTCTGCTTTCACTGTGTTACCTTAGTGCAGTGTGTTTAAGCAGCATTGCATGGAGGTAACCACACCACTGAAGGGCTGTTAACTGCAGCTCAGCATTGGTGTATGATGCCATTCTCAGCTCAAACAGAGAGGACAAAAAATGAGGGGCTTCATTGTTTTTTTTTTTCACTTACGTTTGTGGTTTGTGATTCTATTTTTGGCCAGATTAAAAGTTAAAATGGGGTAACTAGGAAAGTGGTGAAATGGTGGTCAAGCAGGGGGAAGAATATAGGAATGTGCAGGAGGAAAAGTAAGAAAGAACCATAGCTATCCACTTCTTCAACAGTGTACATTGAAAATATGTATAGAATATTAGCTGAATTTGGACTGTTACCTCAACAAAGAGGGGGTGACTATTGCAATCCTGTTGTATAGCCAGTTGGACTGAATCAAGTGTGTCTAGAAGACGCCGGTGAGAAGTGGAGAGCTATGTATGGGACACCTATTTTTTGTGGGACAGGTGTCCATTTTTATGTCTGTCTTCAGTAAGAGAGGAATGTTGGTTAAGGGACATGGGTATTTCTGGGTCAGGTAAGTAGGGTAGGTGAAGTGAATGCAGACAAACAGTGCAAACAAGACACGACACAGGATGGTGAGGGACACAACAGTTTAGGACACCATGATTGAGGGTAGGGAGGGAACATCTGATGCTCTCTTCTGTCAAACATGGTGACAGTAAGAATCTAGTCTTCACTCGCAGAACTGTCATCACTGTCTCTTTACTCCATTGGTTGTTGGAGTGCTTGATGTCTTTTATGTACCATAATAGAGAGCGTCCTCTCCATTCGGTGTAGCTGTGCACTGGTGGTGCTCCCATAAAGCCTGGCATCTTATGATGGTGGGTGTCAAAATCCCCACCCACCTCCATCACTTCTCCCAGAGGGTAGCACTGCAGCAGCAGCAAGGTAATGCTACCTGATGTGGAGGGCCCAGGTAGTACAGGGGTAGCAGAGGCAGTACTGCCAGGCTGGGTCCCAGATGTGCTGACCATCAGTGCAGAAGACAGTGGAGCAGGCTGAGCCGCAGGGGTTGGCCTACCTCCCTGTGCTGTAAAGCATTTTGTGGGTTGTCAGAAATTGATGAGATCAATATGTTGTGACCACATATATAAAAATAAAAAAACAAGGGTTGGGATGGGAGAAAAAGAGATAATTACTACCATCATATGTAATGTACAGTGAATTAGTACAATATAAAACGGTTATTTCTACCTTTATATTTAAATATACTTAATAGCTACAGTCTATAAATATTTGCTCAAAGTAATCCTTACAGTGTGCATATACAGTGGATATAAAAAGTGTACACACCCCTGTTAAAATGCCAGGTTTATGCGATATAAAAAAAATGAGACCACAATAAATAATTTCTAAACTTTTCCCACCTTTAATGTGACCTATAACATGTACAATTCAATTGATAAACAAATCTGTTAGGGGAAAAATAAATAAAAAACATACAATGCACTAGTTGCATAAGTGTGCACACCCTTAAACTATTACGTGTGTATTTGTAGAACACCATGGATTGACATTCCTTTAGATTTATTGGACAGAAGGTTTCTGATGTTGCTAAAGTATGCTTGTACTTTACAGGTGTGTGCTAGATTTGCTGATTTTTATGAAGAGAACTGTTATTTATATGCATTAGGGGATTAAACTGTTATCTCTATGCACTTCTTGTACTTCACTGTTGGCACAGACATTTTTGGCATGCATTAACTTTCACAGATGCACAGCCTCATTAACTGTTATTACAAGTGTTATTGTTAGAAAAGACTGTAAGCTAACTATCTTATTCCATGGCAGTATGAAGTACTATATCATCAATGACATGGATATAATGCTTCTAAGATTATCCATAGACACCACCAGGGGATTGTTGGGCACAGTGAGAGGTCCCTATATACAATTTACTTCTGAGTTGTATATGTGTACACACTTTTTGAAAATTGTGTGGGAAACATTCATACCAAGTGAATTATGCGTTATTGCTTGGATTCTACAAACTGTCATTTTTCCTGTTTTGGGGGTGGGGACCCAAGTACTATTTGTCTGTTTCCACATCACCAGTTGGGTTTTAAGAGTTTTGCTCTTGCAATTGTGTAGTCATTCTGGTATTTCCATGTTTGTATGGGAACATTTGTGTAATGGCATATTGTAGCATAGCATTCAGGAATTGATGTAGGATCCTGGATGCTGATGCCTGTGATATCCCCAGTATATCTCCCATTGGCCTCTAAAAGGGTTGTGTATCTAAAACTAAGTGCTACACGTACCTTAGTCTGCACAGGTATTGGCTGCCCTTGGTTTGCCCTTGCTGCCGGTTTTGGACGGCAGAGGTTGCAAAGTTCCTGTAGTGTGTCTCTATCCACCCTGTAGCACTCTACAGTTTTCACACCATACAGGCTATGGTAAGTTAACAGGGAGATAAATACCCTTTACCTTCTTGGCAGGGGTCTATTTGCAGCAGCAGAATAAACATTTGACTGTTGCGCACATTATATATATATATATAAAATGTATAACAACAATTGCAGCCTGTAACAGTGTTTCTGTGTAGAGTACCTTCTATGGCTGTATTCCAGTTTCACAGGGAAAACCTACACTCTGTCTACAAGATCCTTTATAGCTTGTTGAATAACTCCTCCATCTTGAATTGGTTGATTAGCATGCAGTTCAACTGCTTATGCTGCAATTAGCATGCCACAATGTTTATTGTGTTTGCGCAGCTCTACACATCATGTAGAGCTGCTTACTGAATACAAAACAGTGCACTGCCATGTGTGCATCATTCTGCAATGTGAACACAGTCATACCAGACAATGTAAGCTTTATTGAATCTGTACCACATTTAAAAAAATCTTATACAAAACGGTTTGGCTGCACAAATGGGTGAGAAGTTGTTTTAGTGCCATCCAGGTAACCTCAGATACTGAAGTCAAGTTAGATTATATTGAAAAAGAACTATACAAACTGGATCCAAACAAAGTATGCAGGGTGGCCACAGAATTAGTAATAATGATCTGAGAACACTTCAGCAAGAACTTACAGTACCATTGTATCTATTTACTTGATCTTATACATATGGGGAGATTCTTCAAGATTGAAGACACGCAGTTATTAAGGCCATCTTTAAAGGAAAGACTGATAAGCCAAACCCAGAGTCATACAGACCCTTAAGTCTAGTTTCATGTTGTGGAAAAATAATGGAGAAAGTAAGTTATTGTCAGAATTGGAAAGGTTAGAATTTGAAACCATGTATCAGCATGCATATGTTAAAAATAGATCTATTACCACCAGTAACGTGATGCTCTACAACAATATAGCAACAGTTGTGCTGTGATGTAGTTCATATAGATTTAACTTCAGCATTAGACAAGGTCATACATAAAACACAGATCAATAAATTAAAGCAACTAGGTATTGATGTACTCCTGCTAAGGTGGCTTTACAAATAGGAATTGGACAAGTGAAATATTTGGTTACAACCAGGGTATTCCATAGGGCTTAGTCTTATGTCAGTGTTTGTTTAGATTGTATCTTTCAGATCTATCTTTTCATCTGAGGTGCTGTACAGTTTGTATGCAGATGACTTGAAATTGGGTAAACTGATTACATGTTTTACAGTTAGAGGATGTCTGCAGTAGAACTTGATTAATTTGACCATTTGGTTACATGGGAATAATATGCTAAGTACATTAAAAATTAAGTGTGTGAGATTTGTGAGACCTAAATTGAAAGGTGAATATTTAATACAACACACCATGATTGAAACTGTAGATTCATTTAAGGATCTGTGTATATGGGTAGACCCAGCTTTGAATTTTTCTAATCATATCAACCAATTGGTAGTTATAGAACTATAGGTTGTAGAAAAGATTTATAACAATATGTAAACCTTATAAGAAACCAAGCATGAGTAAACTGGAAAGAGTACTGTGGAACTATACCAATTGCATCCATGAATGGGAAAATATAAGTTATTAAGGCAGACTAAAATATCTGAACTTGTACAGTGTCTCGTGTAGATATTTAAGATGGACCCTTATTCAAGTATATAGGGCATTAAGAGACTACCTCTGGGAATGTTTGGAGTTATCAAAAAGTAGTAGACAATCATCAGACAACCTAAGTAGAAGATTCTGTAGGAATGAAGTGTACAAATTATCTGAGAGAGCAGTTGATGCATGGAATAGACTACCACATTACATTAAAGCAAGCACTAGTTTAGATATTTTTAAGTGCAACATAGACACTTATTATGGAAACAACTGTTTTGGTATATTGGCAGCCTAGAAGGGGCGTTAATGCCCATGCTTGAAATGTATGTATGCATTGCTAGAGAGAAGGTGGTTGGACATATACAGTAAAACAGTTTATATCCCTAGCACTTTTGCATGGAGAACTCAGTCTTGCCCATGTTATATTTCAAAATTCTGTTTTTTTTTTTTGTTTATATTTTCTTGCATATATTCAGTTGAACAGATTCAGTGCAGAATGAGGAGTTGCTTGCTAATATGAAAACCACTGAATCTATGAGATTTTGGACATGTATGTTGCTTATGTAGTGATTGTACCTAGGGCAGCCACAGCTATCAAAGTTATTTGAAGATATGGCTTGATCCTGATAATCTGCGTAAGGATGTTGAAGCACACGATTTTACACATCACTTTTACATGTTTTTTCTTCTTTGCTCCTCCAGATACAGAATAGTTAAATAACTGGTAAAGGAAGGGTGAACTTTTAGGTCAACATCATTGAGTATTTCCCAGCTCTGCCTTACACAATCTTTCTTCTAAGAAGCATATGCATAGAAGACCTGTTGAACATCCTCGTTTTTTCAAGTTATAAATCTAACCATAAGAACGTGTACCATTCAAAACATGTGTAAAGGTTCTGTCATTTCTTTTTCAAGATATTCTTCTTCAGTTTAGTCTTTCCCTTCAAACAATACATTTTATTTCCCTTCTTATTCAATGTAGTCACTGAATCTTGAGCTGTTGGAGTTATGAATATGAATGTCAGATTTGTGCCACATGGTATGGCCTGAATAAAGGGTTTTCCCCTGTTCTAGGATTTTTGCACCGCCTGTAAAATGGAACTGTCTCAGCAGTGTGTATATTGTTGTATTAGTCTGAATTATTGGGGAATAAGGAAGGTGTATGCAAAATAACTAGCGCCTAACATATACTTCATAAAGAATGCAAAAATGGCCCCTGGGTCACTGTATGAGTGATATTGTCACCATGTTCAAGACGTTTCTTTACATAAACCTCTGTTTCTCGAAGGGTGATTTCTCCAAAAAGGAATTAATTCAAGCCAAGCTGACAAGTTTATTAAGGAGTACATAGATAAATGTGATTATCCTACTGAAAGGGAAACAGGTTGGGGGGGGGGGAGTTTGTGTACTTTGTTCAGCAAGCATAGCTGTGAAAGGAAATTCAACATGGAAAAGCAACAGTTTTACCATCAGTAAGCATGTGGTGAGACCCCAGAGCAATTAAATTACATGAACATGACCTATCAAGACCACTTCAGTTACTTTTCAACTGCAGCCTCAGAACAGGCTACGTACTAAGCGAATGCAGGATGGCAGTGGTTATAAAACTTCACAAGGGTGGACCATCAGTGAACCCCAGAAACTACAGGCCCCTTAGTCTGCCTAGTCTAATATGCAAAGTCATGGAACAAATTATCATGGAAGTGATCGACAAAGACCTTGACAACCTACAGCCACTGGACCCATCTCTGGTTTTGTCAAAGTAAGGTCATGCCTTCTTAACCTGGTAGACGACTTTGAGAAAGTTACCAAGGCAGTGGATGAAGTAAAAAGGTACGTATCACCTAACCAGACCTGGCTAAGGCACTGGACATACCTCACTCCGGTATTGTGGACATAATCGCCAAACTAGGCATAAATGCTTACAGAACTTGCTGAATTGCCAGCTGGCTCACAGAACCCAAGAAGTCAGGATTGGTTAGACAGTCTCCACCAAAAAGTAGGTCACCTATGGAGTACCACAGGGTTCTGTGCTGGGCTCGCTCTTGTTTGGCATCTACTTCTTGGAGGTCAAGGCTAATGTCAAAGGTCTCTGACTCACCATGTTCATAGACTGCAAGTTGGGAGCTATCATAAATTCTTCCCATGACCTTAACAATCCTGTAAGAGTGTCAACACAGACAAATGAATGGTGCCAAAGTTGTGGATTAAAAGTGAATGCAAATAAGTGCATATTGAGAAAATGTCTACACAGGCAGATTACTCCGTTGCTAAGACACGGGTAACAAATGATCCAGTAGTTAGAGATCTGGAAACGTATGTAGACAGTAATCTGCCCTTTGACCAGAAGACAGCCAAAGAAGAAATAAAATCATTCTATGTTGCCCAATTTGTAAGGGTATGGTATCAGAGCCCAATGAAGCTATAGTACCACTCTGCTCAACCTTATCATACCCATCATTTAGTACAGCACCCCTTTTGGCATGTACTTGACTAAGCATATGCAACAGTTGGAATGTCCTTAGAGGTTCGTCACCAGGAGAATCCAGGGTATTAACACACTGTCCTATACAGATCACCTTAGTGCCCTGTCTCTGTACTTGGTATCCTACAGGTTGTTGAGAGGCAGTCTGTGCTTGGTATATAAGCATCCTTAGATCCAGCCTTGATGGACTTTTTGCACATCTACAAAATGAGTAGCACCAGAAACACTAGATCCAGGGATTTGAACTGTGCTGCAACATAAATAGAACATACTGGTAAGAGAGAGGTGTAACTCAAAGAAACTCCGTGCTCTGGAGTAGGCTTCCCATCCATGTGAAGCAAAGTCTATCCCTAACAGTATTCAAATGTTACCTTAACCATTGGATGGAAAATTGCAGTTTCATCCCCTGACTGAACCCCATGTCTCTTATTGATGGAAACTGATGGTAAACATTCCCTAACTAACATTGGCTCACAGTAAATATTCCTAACTAAAATATCCCCACATAACTTTTTAGCAATCTCCTAAGTGACATGCTGTTCTTAACAAACCTACCTCCCCATTAAGACACACGTTACCAGGTGATGCAGTTGAGTTGGGTTGTATGACTAGGCTTTTAAAGGCCCTGGTGGTTGTCTAGTATGTGACCTATGAAGTTGAAGGAGCAAATCTCAGTATGTCCCACAACAAAACTAGTTTGCAGTCACATCTGAGGTGAATTGGAGACACTGGGTGTATGTCAAATAAGGAGCTTTGTTCTTGCCTGGGAAGCTAATCATAGCTAAGAATATGTATTAATGACAGGCTATATGGGGAAGTTATTTATTTATTTTTTATTTGCTATAAATCATGTGGATTCTGCACAACATCTGCAGCTCAGTGCCGAGGGAATGAAACTAAAGGAGATGACATAAAAGTTTTTCTCTGCGATTCAGCATGGGCTACTGAGAGTAGGATTAAACTTCGTTAGAGAAAACTTAATGAAAATTGAAAAGAGACTGGAATCAGTAGTCAGCAATGTAGAGGTTTGTGCCAGTGCTGTGTAAGAAAGCAAGGAGGATAAGGAACAAGAAGGATGATCTATAATAAAAGAGAATTAAAAGAATAAAAACAGTAAGTTGTAATGACAGTGGGCTAACTTGCATAGTAACAAGGTACATGGTTTTAGACATAACACAGAAAGACGGTGTGGAATCCTTAGCATTTTGGGAGACCCATTTGAACCTGCAGGAATATGAAAAAGTGCCCAGCGGCGGGGCATAGTAATAGAGTAGGTTCAAGTCATAAAGGTGCTAGACACCAGGAAGAATACTACTCTTGAAAAGAGATAGCTTTCTCATGAATATTATTGGAAAACTGTAGAATGAGCAAGAGAGATACTTGGCAGTCAAGGGTGGTTAGCATGGCCATAGATTAAATACCACTACAATAGTCCTCCTACCTCGGACATTATCATCTCCTTTTAGGAAAGTAATATTGGACTTGAGATATTTCTGTGGCAAATTATTATTCATAATAGGAGACTGGAACATGATTTTTCATGAGACAGAAGCATTCAGAGAAGGACTGAAGCAACCATAACAAAAAAAATGAAAACAAGTGTAAAACAAACTTCAGGACTTAGGAATAGTAGATATAACCACCCTGGGAAGGTTACAAACACCAGCAGAATGCACACATTACTCACCAAGACATCAACACTGGAAAAGAACTTATGACCTTCATTATAAAGGAGCACAAGGAGCTAATAGGAAGTGTGACCAATGGCACAGTAGTAATCTCAGATCATGCCTGTCTTATGTTACGTTTAAACTTGAGTAAAGGTCAAATGCAAAGCAGCCACTTGAGATACTCAAGTTATAATTTAAATTTTAAAGAATGAGCCCTTTAAGGAATGGGTCCTGGAGCAGGTGGTACAAGCTCGGAGTCAGTCTGAGGAGAACAACATGCAGATGTGGGATATGGTCAGAAATATAGTTTCCAAAAAGATTAGACTGTACATCAGTAACAAACAAGAGAATGAAATAACAGGAAAATGACACTAGTGTAAGTCAAGGAATTACAAAGAAAGATGCCAGAAGCCATGTGTTCCTTGCCAGTTACCACCCTCAGGCTCTACCACTCTTCCAAGGAAGGCAAAACTTGTAATTCCCAGAATAAATGTAAGGGTACCTATCCAGCTGCCCACGCTAAGTTTGAAGAATGACATGGAAATGCACTGATTGACCTTTGGAAGGGGTGTATTCTACAGTAGAATGAGGTGCTGGGTGCTAGACATATCCCTTCATCTATTTTTTTCCCTGACATGGATTGAGATCTCTTGTACTAGCACTGGCTGAATTGTTTCACGTATTGAGAAAAAGGTCAAGGACAGCAGGGATGAGGGAATAGGAAGTGAGGCACAGATACTCCATTAGGAGCCAGATAACACTTAGTACAAAGACAAGGATTCCAGTTTGTCCTAGAAGCCAAGAGTTTTTGAGACCAGAGATTTTTTTTAAGAACCTCTGCATTCTTTCATGGTT
Source organism: Protopterus annectens (assembly GCF_019279795.1). NCBI lineage: Eukaryota > Metazoa > Chordata > Ceratodontiformes > Protopteridae > Protopterus > Protopterus annectens. The sequence goes on from NC_056734.1 coordinate 219,123,564, forward strand.
TTTTGATATATCTAGTAAAATTAAATATCAGAGTGCTTTATATTCTGTAATGCTCATGACCAGGGCAGAGTAAATGGGAGCAATGACTTCCTTTGTTTTAGGAGCGGTGCCACTGGCAATTGTTTTCATGGTATAAAAGGATTTCCTAACTGTAGTCATCACATGGTGATAAAAGAAAATGGAGCTGTAAATCCAGGTGCCAGCATTTCTAATCACCGACTCTTGGAACGGGGTGGTATGAATACAGTAGGTTGAAGCAGTTGGCTATTTCCCATAAGGAATGACACTGCATTTCTTGGCATTAAGTTTAAACCCTTTTTTGGTGCATCAGGCATTGACTTATTTTAGATTTTGAAGGGTATAAGTAGCTGGTTGACTTGACATCTATACCCAGCCTGCAGTCATCCGCAAATCTGGTTAAACCAGAGATCAGTGCTATCAGTTTTGAAGTCAGAGAAATAAATACCAACCAGGACGGGGTCCAACACATTCTTGAGGACCTCACTGGTCACCTTCTCTTTGATTGAGTTACAGACTCTGGGAATGTACATTCTATCTTTGAGCCAGTTTGCTATCCACCTTACCACGTAGGGATCAATGTTTAATATCATAATATTATTTACAATTCCATCATATGGCATGATATCAGATACCTTTGCTAAATCAATGTAGCACGGACAGTGTGTTCATCTGCTACCTGCATGAACTTATCAAAGAAGCTTACAAGACTGAAGTACCCTTCAAAAGTTGAACACTGCAGGTCGAGCCTAATCATATTTATGAATTTGTGAGGTCTGTAAAGATGCAGTCCATAGCTTTACAGATAAGACTAGTAAGGCTGGTGGGTCTGTAGTTTCCAAGGTCAGTGGTGGATCTGTCCTTGTAGAGGTGCATCAGTACTGCAGTGTGCCAGGATTCTGGGACATAGCCTGTAGGTAGCTATAGAAAGAAGGCTGACACTTGCCTCCCAGGAATACTTGGTGAGGGAAAGGCTGTGGTTATGTGGCAGTCACTCTAAAGATCTGTGCTTAGATCTGCCTTTTGCCAGTGTACGTACATTACATATAGGAACACATTCCTCTGAACTGCTTTTTTCCTGCTGATAACACTGTGAAGGAGTTCCCTTCCTATATATGATTTTATTAGTATTGAAATACTTGGATTGTTAAGTAACAGATGCATTCATTGTCTATTAAGATGACTTTATTTTATCTCTCTTTTCCAGTTCCACAAGAGCTTTTGCTTCTTTCCTCTACTACATTTCACTATATTTTTCGCCTTCTCTTTTTCTCTTGTATCTCCCTCAACTCCTTGTTCAAGAAAAACACGAATTTGTGAAAAACAAATAAGAAACAGTTATTTTGTGGTAAAATTTGCAAAGGCCTACCACAATCTCAAGAAAATAATTTAAAGATGTTATTCTTGAAGAAGTCTAAATAAACAGTAAGTGCAAGGCATTTTGTACTACATCATCAAATTGGGATGTGAAGCACAGGACTGAGGAGAGCTCCCTGCAATGCTAAATTTGTGGTTATGTGTGTGTGATGTAGCTGCTAACATTCAAAGGAACAAATATGCATAAACAGCGATGGTCATTGTAGCAACTATGGAAGAGATGGTGAAATTTCAAGTTGGGAATGAAGACCAAAAAGGTGCATAGCTCAAATGCTGTCACTTACTGTTACACTGACCTTCACTAAAGAAGTGTGTGTGTGTTATAAAAAATAAATGGCAGGCTAAAATTATAGTTACTGCTGAAGTAGTAACAACAACAGGAAGATAGTGGGATGCTAATACAACAGGTAGGATTGAAGGGTTGTTTAAGCTAAAGTTTTAAGGAGCATGAAAGCTCTAGTAGGAAGATTAAGACAACAAAAATTTGAAATGGCAATTTACCAAATGAGGGATGGCAGCACAGGAGTTGCAGTTAGAACCTTGGAAGCAATATCCAAGATATTTAGACACAATTATGAGAACCTGTATAAAGCAGTGTAATTTAGCCCATGGAGGAAACTAAGGCAATTAGAGAAGAAGATCTTTGAAATGTAGGGATAACACAGATCACAAGAGAAAAGCAGAACAAATTAACAAAAGCAATAATGTCAAAAGTTGTTGTATTGGCAAAAGCAAACAACAGTCCGGCAGATCTCCAAGTTCAGGCAAGTTTCCAGGCTCAGAAGAAATGCCCAATGAGGTTTGGTGGAAAAGGGGAAAAGCTATTGTCAGCACGGGCAAAACATATGAAGAAGGTTATGGAGAGCAAGGAAATATCTTACAGCTGGAGGTAAGGGATAATAGCAGCAGTACCTAAAGAAGGTAGAGCTCCACAAGTTCTTATAGATCGATAATGATTTTGAACCATAATTATAAGATATTTATATAGACATTGATTAACACCTGAAAAACCTGCTGCTCAGAATAATCCATAAAGACCAGTGTGGATTTATACATCAAAGGAGTACATTTGATAATATACTCACAACTTGTATGGGAAATGGAGAAAGAGAAAATATTAGTAATACTAGTGAGCTAAGATGCTGTAAAAGCATATGATCATGTAGAGTGGGGCTATATTTTTTCAATGTTAGAAAAAGTGGACTTGCATCAACGGTGGCAGTCGTTAAGAGGAATATACAGTGATTTCAAAGCACAGATGAAAGGTATGGCCACTTTCTCAGAAGAACCTTCATTAATAAGAGAGACAAGGCAAGGGTGTCTTCTTTTGCTTTATTTGCTGTCTATATGGAACCATTAGCAGTAGCTGTTTGAAACACCTACATATCTGGCTTTAAGTGGGAGTGGAGAGGGACTTAAAATTGCACTTTGTGCTGATGATATTATTCTAACTTTGACTATGCTGCAAAGATTTTTAAGAGAGCTTGTTGGCATTTGAAAAATCTCAGGATAGAAAAAACAGAAAAGACTGAAGTGTCAATATGGAAGATTGAGGAACTAGGCTGGGAGAATCATGCAGCACTACAGGCATGATAAATTTAAATATCTCCAGACAGTTAAACGTTTTAAAGGATAGGGATTTAAATCCTACAAAGAAACCTTCAATATGGTAAAGAGCAGTCTTCAGAAATGTAAAAACTTGAATCGGGACATAGACCAAAAAGTCCAAGTTCTAAACTTGGCATGTGGTAACCCGTTTATTCTTCATGAAGCAGGCCTTCTGAATGCCCCTTGCAAAGAAGGACCTGTTTAAAATGAGAAACTGGATGAGAGATTTTGAAGGGGCAGGGTACAAGCTAAGAACAGCTTTGGGCAATCTTTAACAAAAAAGAGGGGTGGACTGTCATACTGATGCAGATAATTACTTATTAGAAATTAGATTGCAGTTTTATGCAAAATGTTAGAACGTGACATTTGAGGCAAGGTAGAAAGACATGTTATTAAAGAAGTGCAGGTGTCTACACAACAAAGATCTGCTGGAGACCCGTTGGCAATGGGATCATAAAATATATTTGCCACCTTTATCGGGGACTTTGAAAACTGAAATTAAAAGAAAAATGTTTCATATGGTAGATCTAAAAGGATGAGTATCTGATATTCTGCCACTAGGGGCTAATGTGAGAGTTAGGCAAGTTGGAATGATCACATGGAGGTGGAGAAGGGAGTAAAACTTTCTGAAATATTGGCATCGGCTAATAAAAGGGAAGGAGGAGATCACATGGGCAGAAATAAAGAAACTATTTTAGATCTCATATCACAACACAGAATTTTATTTAAAATTAATGAATGAAATAAGGGAGGTGAAATGAGTACAGGGGATTGCAGATGACTGGCCTGTGGTAATACATTGGTAATGAGGGTCTATATCACAAAGTCGAAGTCTGAAAAGAGCGAACACTATTACATCGACACCAAATACATGAAGCCACAGAAAGGTGAACGGCTGGAACAGCGATTCCCCCCCCCCCCCCGGGAAAAAAAATCACTGGGCCATTGTCAGGACTTTGCCATTTCCTCCACTGTGGTGCAATCTCGGAGTTGGTATATTTTAAGTAGGGAGGGTGTGGGGGGCAAAGCCCCCCACTTTGTCGTGTTTGGATTTTTTTTTTATTTATTTTTTTTTTTGGAGCAGCAATTCTTTCCCTGGGAAAAAAAAATCACTGTTCCATACACTTGACTTTCTGTGGTTTCGGGTATTTTGTGTCGATTTAAGAGCATTCGCTCTTTTCAAACTTCGACTTTGTGATATAGACCCAGGTAATGAAGTTAGGAAAGCAATAGAAGAGAGGCAGGGAATATTATCACACAAAAAAATAACAGGGACAGGACTGGAAAGGATACAGGAAAACTTGGCAAGAACGGGACGCCTTTTTAAATATAATCTCTCATCAACTATGTGAAGAAAGATGCTTACTCCTGGAGAAGGGACGGAACTCATAAAAAATTTAGGTATTCACATGGAGGTGTCTTAAGAAATACTTTTAGACATCACTAAGGATAGCAAAAGCATTCTCATCAATAAGTACAATTTGTTGGAGGTGTCACATGTACGAGACAGGACTGGTTACTCATTCTGGGAATGTGATTCTTTAAGAGAATATTGAAGGGAAATCGATAAATATGGTTTCAGGGAAGAATGGTAAGTTCATGCAAAATGCTACCTTTGGGAGATTTTGAAGGACAGGGTTAATGCAGAATATATGGTAGCCGATGTGGTTGGTGACCCTGGCAGCAAAAAAAAAAAAAGAGCTATCACCAGGAATTAAAAGAAGTGAGTGCTCCCCAGAAAATAAGTTGTTATATGAATAATTGATCAGATCAGAGAAGATGAGGATAGAGAAATAATAGGTAATTCAGTAGATAATAAACAGAAGTTTATATGGAAATGGCTATCCTTGCTGCGATATCTGTATAGAGAATAACACATTTGAAAAGGGCAAAAATATATAACTTTATACTCTGGCAAAACTGCAAGTGAACCCGCTGTTATGTTTTTGTCTGTTTTTCTTCTTCTATAGTTTTACTGTAAGTGGGGGGGGGGGCAGAAATACTTTATGGCTGAATCCACATGCACAAGTAGATCAAAATAGAACATAATTAATATGCAAAGAATACAATTATTAGTTAACAGCAAGGGCACAATTTAAGTGAAAGACTTGTAAGTAGTAATCATACGGGAAATTGAATCCGCAAGAAAGATTGAAAATTAATTGATACATTGAGAAGTTTGTTCAGTTGTTATCCGCAAGGATTCTCTGACTGTTATTAGGGAACTGACGGCCCTCTTGCATAGTATAGCTTCTACTGGTGTTGGGATGTATTTTTAACAAATTAGTTATAGAAAGGATAGTTAGGTCACTGTGAATGAAAAGATTTTATGGGTAAATACCTACATGGAAAAATGTCCTGTTTTAAAAAAAAAATGGAAATGTGTAGAGCATCCAAGCCGGGTCTATATCAGAACATTCAAAGTATTAAAACTTTGAATGTTCTGATATCAAACACTATTCAGCGAACGCTAAGAATAGCAAAGCTGCAGAACAGTATATTCTTTCCTCGGGAAAGAATTTGGTTGGCCGTTTCTGTGGCTTCTCTATTCTTAGCGCTGTGGTGGAAAGTTATGGGTTGGGTTCAGGTAAGTGTGCGATTGTACGTTAGGGGAGGGTTAAGTGAGTTAAGGTTAGGGCGCAGGTTAGGTGAGTGTGCGATAGTGACTGACCTTAGGGTTTGGTTTAAGGTAAGTGGGTAGATAGTAGTGTATGTTTAGTTTAGTGTAGTGTTAGATGTAGGAATTTAAGTGTATGTGTGTGGTTGCTGTTTGTTTGATGTGCTTGTGTTGTGTGTATATGTTTTAGAGCAGCAAATTTTTTCCATGGGAAAAAATTCGCTGCTCTGAATGTTCAATATTTTCATGTTTAGATGTTTTGGGGCCAATGAAATAGCGGTCGCTATTTTCATCTTTCGATAACGTGATATAAATGCTCCAAGCCTAGTTTTGGGCATGTGTGTTCAGGCATGATGGCATGCATTTGTCAAGATTGGGGAAGAGAATTTTTGCAGCAGGTATTTTGCAATATTTGACAAACACTAGGCAGGATTTTTGCCAGGTCAAAAATGTAACAGTTGACGGCAACATCTGATGCATCCCTGATGGTTGTTAATGCTAGGAGCATTAGTAATATATATATTTTTTATTGCAATATTTGCTACATTCCCACAAGATTGATGTTGTTGTTTGTGAAACATGGTTAAAGAACAATGACTGGAAACCAGTTCTGTTGGGGTATAAATGTTTTTACTGTAACAGACATTCTAACAAAAAATCAGGTGGAGGTGTTATGATAGGGATTGAAGATCATTAATGAGACCTGTGATTATTACATGTTTAATGAAAACACCAATACTATAGACTGTGTAACTGTGACAGTAAAGACAACCCTGGAACATATAACAGTTGTTGGAGTGTATAGACCACCAAAGTCAAGTACAGATGACCTAGAGGAATTCGTACATTTCTTGCATGAAACACAGGAGGGAAGAATAATATTCGCCGGGGACTTAAATTTACCAGAGACAAACTGGAATAATATTGATTCAACAACGTTAGTAAGGAAATGATTCACAACGTACATTCAGGAACAACAATTGCTTCAGATTGTAAAAAACCTACCAGGGGACGGAACATACTAGACATTGTTTATGTCCCTAAGGAAATTACTGTTGCTTCAAGTTAAGTTTTACCACCATTGATGTGCTGTGATCATAAGGTTATAAAGGTTAATTTTGTTGCTAGATAATTCTGCCAAACTGAAATCTAAATCAATGCAGAGAAGGTTAATTACAGATTATATGGAAGCAAAACGGTCGCTATGTCAAACTAGCTGGAGTGGGGTGTTGAGTTGAACAATTGCAGATGGAATGTGGAACGTTTTGATAGAGAAATTGTTTGAATGCAAAAAATAAAAAAGAAATTACATAAGGATCTATGTATGCAACATTAAGGGAATATATTTCCATAAGAACAAGATAATTACGGTGAGAGACAAATATAAGAACTGGAAGAGAGGTCAAACTACAACTTTGAAAACTGAAATAAACAGGGTGGAAAAACAGATTAAGCATAGTGTGAGACAAGATCAAGAAAAATGTGAAGAAAATTTATATAAAGATGTTGAGCCTAATAGGAAACATTTTTATAGATACACAAGATGTGGAAGGAGTAAAGACACACAAATTGATAAACTGTGCAGATTCTAAAATGTATTCTTAGATGCAACAAATTTTATATATATATATATATATATATATATATATATATATATATATATATATATATAATCTATATGTATGTTTACAAAATCTTATGCAAAACAGTTTGGCTTTACAAAAGGGGTGATAAGTTGTCCTAGTGACATCCAGGTAACCCCAGATACTGGAATTAAATTAGATTATATTGAAAAAGAACTGCACAAACTGGATCCAAACAAAGCACAGGGAGGAGATGGAATTAGTAAGAATGACCTGAGAACACTTCAGCAAGAACCTACAGTACCATTATATCGGTTATTCACTAGTTCTTCTAAATATGGGGAGATTCCTCAAAATTGGAGACGTGCTTATTAAACTTGTCTTCAAAGGAAAGGGGAGTAGGACAAACCTAGAGTCCTGTAGACCCTTTAAGTCTACTTTCATGTTGTGGAAAAATTGGAGAAGGGTATTTGATGATAAGTTATTGTCAGAATTGGATGGGTTGGGACTTAAAACCATATATCAGCATGCATATGTTGAAAACAGATCTATTACCACCTGTAACATGATGTTCTGTAACAATATAACGGCTATGAATAAAAAAAATGTGCTACAATGTAATTTATATAGATTTAACTTCAGCATTTGGCAGGGTCATACACAAAACACTGATCAATAAATTAATACAACTAGGTATTGATGTACTCTTGATAAGATGCATAACTGCATAGCTTATAAATAGGACATGGCAAGTATCATATAGCAACTGGGCAAGTGAAATCCTTGGGTATGGTCAGGGTGTCCCACAGGGCTCTGTCCTAGGCCCTTACCTATTTAAATTGTCTCTTTCAAACTTAAATTTTTCATCTGAGGTGTTCTGCAATCTGTATGCAGATAGCCTGAAATTGGGTAAACTGATTACATGTGTTACAGGTAAGGCATGTCTGCAAAAGAACTTTACTAAATTGACCATTTGGGCACAGGAGAATAGTTGTTGTTGTTTGTCTTTAGGCTTTTCCCGGTAAGGGTTGCCACAGCGGAACTCTGGTCCACTAATGATTGGCAGTAGATTTTTATGAAACGCCGAGGTGCCAGCTCAACACCCAACCTCCAATGAAGGCATGCCCATTTACGCACGCATGTCTTTCGAACGCTACCCAACCACGGGGAGGACATGTAGACTCCACACAGAAGGCACTCCCAAGCCCAGCCGAGAATCGAACGGGAGAATCTCTTGTTGTGAGGTAACAACGCTACCACCGTACCACCGCGGCATCTTACATTGCATATGAGATTTGGGAGACATAAACTGAAAGGTGAATATTTAATACAATACATAGTGATTGAAACTGTAGACTCGTTTAAGGACCTGGGTGTATGGGTAGATTCAGCTATGAGTTTTTGTAATGTTATCAACCAATTGGTTAATGATAGTTATAGAACTATAGGTTGTATAAAAAGATTTATAAAGTCTAGGAAGTCAAAAATGATGAAATCATTGTTAGTTACATTAGACCCAAACTTGAGTATGGAATGACAATATGGAAACCCTATAAGAAAGCAAGCATGAGTAAACTGGAAAGAGTACAGCGGAAATATACCAAGGGCATCCATGGATGTGAAAATTTAAGTTATTATGAAAGACTAAAATATTTGAACTTGTACAGTTCTCTTACAGATATCCAAGAGGAGATCTTATTCAAGTATGTAGGGCATTTAGAGACCATTACCTCTGGGAATGTTTGGGGTTATAAAAAGTACTAGAGAATCATCAGACAGTCTATGTAGAAGATTCTATAGGAATGAGAAGTGTACTAATTGGCTCTCTTGATAGAGTAGCTGATGCATGGAACACACTACCAAATTACATTAAAGCAAGTATTAGTTTAGATATTTTTACGAACAGCCTGGACATTTATTATAGGAACAAGTGTTTTGGTATATTGGCAAGCTAGAAGGAGACTAATGCCCATGCTTTAAATATTTGTATGTATGTGTACACTAGAATATGCTGAAACTTAATGTTTTAGTAAGATAAACATGGCCATATAAAAGGATTGTAGAGGTCTGCAACCAGTGGAAAAAAATGTATCTGTTCACCATGCTTGCAGATTGCATTGATTCCATTTGTACAGTATGTTACTGATCAGTAAAAAAATGCATTTTATTTCCATAACACAGGTCTTTCTTCACTTATGACAGCGAATTAAGGAATAATGTCCAACAGTGCACTGAGGTCATCTGTAGTACTGCACTCTGTTAGCAGACAAATTTAGTGCTAACTGAACCCATCTACCAACATTTTTTGCCCTAGTGTTCATGAAAATGTAGATGTTCATCATATTGATCACTACTCCAGTAGCCTTAGCTATATAGGTTATATCCTGCCAAGGATGTAACAGCTGGCCAGCTTATAAAGTGTCAGAGCACTTTCTATGCTGATATCATTACTCAGCTTGAATTGAGCTAACTAAAAAGACGAGTTTGGGTGAGAGAATTCCTCCTTGGGCTTTCAAGGATCAACAGTCAGCTTATGGTGTTTCTTTGCTGGTCAGATAAGTTCCCTCTGGGAAAACTTTCCACATTAAAAATGTATTTTATTGTACATTGCTGCATAGGAAAGTTATTTTTAAGCTAGGAGTTTGTGTCTTAACTGTACTTTTTAATGGGAGTACACTTTTTCCTGTCAGGTTAAAAGTTGTTTAAAGTAGAAGAAATTCATTTATTTTTCTGTGGATAAGGTTAGTTTATTTTACTTTGCAGGGCAGGAAACACATTTTAAAGCGATTTTAAATGTGTTTTTGTGTGTGGAAAAAAAAGTTACTTTTAAAGATTTATCATTTTACTGGCTTATTCTACTTGTTTTCCCCAGAAAGAGGCAGTATTTTCTGCTTGACCATTAATCTACCAGTCTCTTGGTCAGTCAGTCTTGTAGCCACAAAAAGAAAAAGTTAAGCAAACAGCCCTTACCACCATAACAGGCTAGCAGTTTGTGTCAGCCACAGGTGGCAACTCTGCTATGGCCAAAACTGGTTTCACAGATGACTTATCTGTTACCCCAGATCCCTCTGGTGTAGAACCTACAGCCACAATGGACCAGGGGATAGCTACATCCTCTTCAGTTTTTAGGATCCTCCAGTGAGCAATGGAAAGCCACTCTTGTTAGTCGTGGGAGAAGGAACAGCCAACACCTTGTTTGGTCAGAATGTTGTGCCCATCGCTGGGGAAGCTGCTGCTGCCATTAACAACACTGTTGACCCCATCTTTCCTGTCAATTGATGGAGACAGCAAATTTCTCTAAACCCAGGTCAGTCCATCTTCTTTCCTGCTCCAAAGCAGTCAGCCACCACAGACACCTCAGACTCTACTTGGGGAGCAGTTTCAGAAGAGATAAAAATCAAGATGTGTAGAACACTAAGGACAGATGCAAGCACATTAATATAAAATAAATGCTTGCCCTAATCAAGGCACTCAATTCTCTGCATCCTCTTTGATCCTTGGTTGCAGACAATACCACATATATGTGGTTTATGAACAAGCAAGGGGAAACCAGGTCATACCCACTTTAAAGACTAGCCATGTTAGCTTGGGATATAGCTTCACAGTAGAATCTCATTCTACAGGAATCCTGCATTTTGTCAGAGCAAAACTGTATGGCATACATAAGCAGGACAAGGGCAGACCCTCACGAATGGAAACTAGATTAGGGGGACTTCCAGGATTTGATCCATTTGAGGGGAATTTATTTTATTTGACATTTGTTGACAAAGATGGTCTGACTGAGCAAAAGCCCTTTTTTCAGCAGAGGCCCTGGGAGAAAAGCTCCACAATTAGTACAAATAGTATAACAAGTCCAAAGTTTATAATCTAATCATATAACTAGTATAATAAACAAAGTGTAGACACAAATAGTATAAACAAGTCCTAAGTGGAAACGTTTGTGCATCAGAAGTTATATACAGCCATATACCACAGCACTTTGAGTGGTACAGTAGCAGACACGAGTAGGGCAGTAAAAAGAAAATCCGGGTGTAGTCATTTGTACATCAGTAGTGATATACAAGCATATGCCATGGTACTTTGAGTGGCACAGTAGAAAATATATGCACCTAACAGTATCAGAAGTTGTAGATAGAACTCAAAATAAGAGAAATATTCATATAGTACTAGGAAAAAAGGAGTATGTGGTTAGGTGAGTAGAGACTAGTGAGTAGAAGATGAAGGTATTGTTAGTCTAGCAGGAGTAGGGGGTGGAAATTCACGGAGTTAAGTGGACATGAGAGATAGAAGAGGAGGATAGATAACAGGAAGGAGATGAGGGAGATAGGAGCCTGTCATGGTGGGTGGGTACAGTGACAAAGCCCAGTACTGTATAGAAGGTTTTTGAGAGCAGTCTTGAAACTCTGTGGGTGAGTAATATTTCTGATGTGTAGTGGACGTTTATTCCAGGCTTGGGCAGGCGACTAGCTATACAAGTTTTGCCCAGTATTGCTTTTAGGTTTGTAGATAGTGAGGAGATTTTGTTCAGAACTTCGGAGAGATCCGGGGGGTATAGTAGGAGACTAGCAAGGACTGGTCAGGGCAAGAGGAGGGCTGGTACAGAACAGTGTGTGAGGTCTGAAGCTGAGATAGGAATAGTTTCTGGGGAAATTCTAACCAGTTTATGCTTTTGAGGGCAAGACAGTAGTGAGGCTGGTAGGTTTGACCTGCTGCGAATCTAGCAGCTTTGTTGTCAGTAGATTCTAGTTTAGACAGGAGATAGGGCTGTAGGTTGTTGATGATTTGAGAGCCATAGAAGAGTCTTGGAAGGAGGTAAGCATGGGCTAATGAGATTTTGGAACTAGTGGTGAGAAATTTTTTATTACAATACAGAAGTTCAAGTTTTTGGTGCATTTTTAATGTTGTAGGCGATATGTAGATCAAATTTAAGTTGGTCATTAATAATAACCCCTAGAAGCTTGGTGTGAGACTCAACTGAGCTAGGTGTATTGTTTAGGGAAGAGATAAAGAAGGATGATTTGAGATGTTTGAAGGTTTTGGGGGTGAAAAGCAGGAGTTTGTTTTTTCTGGGGTTAAGAATCTGCTGATTTTGGGTGAGCCAGTTTTCGATTGATAGGAAGGATTTTTGGGTGTGAGTGTTTAGGTCAGAGAGAGAGTTCGCTATGGTAATGACAGTGGAATCGTCAGTGTATTGCACAAGAGAAGACTGAGGACAGGAGGTATGCAATGGATTAGTAAAAATGTTGAATAGAAGAGGGCCTAGGATAGACCCTTGGGGTACTCCCATTGTGATGGGTAGGGTGGGTGATGTAGTAGAGAGCAACCTAATAGACTATTGCCTATCAGAGGTAACTTGCAAACCAGGAGATGGTTGAAGGGGCCAGATTAAGTTCAGAGAGTTTAGACAGAAGCAGAGGGTGTGACATGGTGTTGAATCCTTTAGAAAGTTCAAGGAATAGAGCGGAAATGAGTTTATTGTCCCTAGCTTGGGATATAGAGTTAATGAGAGATATAAGAGCAGTGGAGGTACTATGTTTTGGGCAAAAGCCATGTTGTGTGGGGGTAAGTAAGTTTTCTTGTAGGAGGTTGTGTAGGATTTGCGTATAGACACATTTCTCTAAGATTTTGGAAAGAGGTGAAAGAATTGCTATAGGTCTAAATTTGGCAAACTCAGAAGAGTTATCACCCCTGTTAATGGATATAGTTAGCTTTTTCCAGATTGTGGGACTTTGGATTCTGTGAGAGAGTAGCTAATGAGAATAGAGATGGGAAGTGCTAGTGAGTTTGCAGCCTTAATGAGAAAGAGTAGTGGGAGATAATCCATGGAGGGAGAGCAGCACTTTAGCTTGATAAACAGGGATTTGATGTAGTTGGTAGATGCAGTTTTCAGTGGGAAGGCAGGGGTGGGATTTGGGGAAGTTGGTGGGTCACTATTTGCTCTTTCTTTAGGAGTGCTGTTTGGACAAGGATTAGAGGACGTGGGGTTACTGGGGTGCAGAATTTGTTTGATGGAATTCCAAAATTTCTTTGGGTTTGATGAGGGAGTGCATGGAGGATTATTGTAGTAGTTTTTCTTGTCATTCATGATGTGTTTCTTTGTTGGGTTACAGAGTTCTTTGTAGTGTTGGAGGTGGATAGGGACTTTTATTTTGGACCAGATTCTCCAAGCTTTATCTCTTCTAACTGTTAGTCTGCAAGTTGCTTGAGTAAGCCAAGGAGATATAAGGGATTTGACTCTAACTGCGCGCAGGGGGATGAGGGAGTTGAGAATATTAAGTAATATAGAATTAAATTAAAGTACAGCAAATGTACTATAAATGAAAGAGGAAGGACCAGTTGATTGCTGAGAGATGGTCTCACGGGCCAAGTGTATAGAAGGCGGGTTCAAATTGTTCTATCATGGTGTGGATGGCAGAAGAAATGGGGTAGGGGTTATCCTAATGGAGCAGTATGCCACAAGTGTTTTGGAGGTGAAGAGAGTGTCTGATAGAGTGATGTTTATGAAGCTTGAAATTGATGGTGTAATGATGAATGTTGTTAGTGCATATGCTCCACAAGTTGGGTGTGCGATGGATGAGAGAAAAATTTTGGAGTGAGTTGGATGACGTGGTGGTGAGTGTACCAAAGGGTGAGAGACTAGTGATTGGAGCGGACTTCAATGGGCATGTTGGTGAAGTGAACAGAGGGGATGAGGAAGTGATGGGCAGGTATGGTGTTAAGGAGAGGAATGCAGAAGGTCAGATGATTGTGGATTTTGTGAAAAGGATGGACATGGCTGTGGTGAATACGTATTTTAAGAAGAGGGAGGAGCATAGGGTGACATACAAGAGTGGAGGAAGATGCACACATTATATCCTATGTAGGAGGGCCAGTCTAAAGGAGATTGGAGACTGTAAAGTGGTGACTGGGGAAAGTGTAGTTAAGCAGCATAGAATGGTGGTCTGCAGGATGATGTTGGTGATCAAGAAGAGGAGGAAGAGTGTGAAAGCAGTGCCAAGGATTAAATGGTGGAAGTTTAAGAAGGGTGATTGTGAGGTGGAGTTCAGGGAAGAGTTAAGACAGGCACTGAAGAGTTACCGAATAGCTGGGTAACTACAGCAGAGCTAGTAAGGGAGACTGCCAGGAAGGTGCTTGGTGTGACATCTGGACAGAGGAAGGAGGACAAGGAGACATGGTGGAATGAGGAATTACATTAGAGTATACAGAGGAAGAGGCTGGCGAAGAAGTGGGATTATCAAAGAGATGAAGAAAATAGACATGAGTAGAAGGAGATGAGGCGCATGGTAAAGATAGAGGTGGCGAAGGCTAAGGATAAGGCATATAGAGAGTTGTATGAGAGATTGGACACTAAAGAGGGAGAAAAGGACCTGTACCAATTGGCTAGACAGAGGGACAGAGCTGGGAAAGATGTGCAGCAGGTAAGGGTGATAAAGGACAGTGAGGGAAACGTACTCACAAGTGAGGAGAGTGTGTTGAGTAGATGGAAAGAGTACTTTGAAGGGCTGATGAATGAAGAGAATGAGAGAGAGAGAAGGTTGGATGATGTGGGGATAGTGAATCAGGAAGTGAAGCAGATTAGCAAGGAGAAAGTAAGGACAACTATGAAGAGGATGAAGAATGGAAAGGCTGTTGGCCCAGATGACATACCAGTGGAAGCATGGAGGTGTTTAGGAAAAATGGCAGTGGAATTTTTAAACAGATTGTTTAATGAAATTTTGGAAAGTCGGAGGATGCCTGAGGAGTGGAGAAAAGGTGTTTTGGTACCTATCTTTAAGAATAAGGGTGATGTGCAGAGCTGTAGTAACTACAGAGGGATAAAATTGATCAGTCACAGCTTGAAGTTATGGGAAAGAGTAGTGGAAGCTAGGTTAAGAAGGGAGGTGATGATTAGTGAGCAGCAGTATGGTTTCATGCCAGGAAAGAGCACTACAGATGCAATATTTGCTCTGAGAGTGTTAGAGAAATACAGAGAAGGTCATAAGGAGTTGCATTGTGTCTTTCTAGACTTAGAGAAAGCATATGACAGGGTGCCTAGAGAGGAGTTGTGGTATTGTATGAGGAAGTCAGGAGTGGCAGAGAAGTATGTAAGAGTGGTACAGGATATGTACAAGGTGTGACATTGGTGAGGACTGCGGTGGGAGTGACAAATACGTTTAAGGTGGAGGTGGGATTATATCAAGGATCAGCTCTGAGCCCTTTCTTATTTGCAGTGGTGATGGACAAGTTGACAGATGAGATTAGACAGGAGGCCCCGTGGACTATGTTTGCAGATGACATTGTGATATGTAGTGAGAGTAGGGACCTGGTTGAGGAGACCCTGGAGAGAGGTGGGGATATGCTTTAGAGAGGAGAAGAATGAAGGTCAGCAGGGCTAAAACAGAATATGTGTGTGTAAATGAGAGGGAGGGTAGAGGAATGGTGAGGATGCAGGGAGTAGAGTTGGTAAAGGTGGATGAGTTTAAGTACTTGGGATCAACAGTTCAGAGTAATTGTGCGTGTGGAAGAGAGGTGAAGAAGAGAGCACAGGCAGGGTGGAATGAGTGGAGAAGAGTGTCAGGAGTGTTTTGTGACAGACTGGTACCAATAAGAGTGAAAGGGAAGGTCTGCAAGAGGGTAGTGAGACCAGCTGTGTTTTATGGGTTGGAGATGGTAGCATTGACGAAAAGGCAGGAGTCAGAGCTGGATGTGGCAGAGTTAAAGATGTTAAGATTTGCACTGGGTGTGACTAGGATGGACAGGATTAGGAATCAGTATATTAGAGGGTCAGCTCAGGTTGGGCAGTTTCGAGACAAAGCAAGAGAGGCGAGATTGCATTGGTTTGGACATGTGCTGAGGAGGGATGCTGGGTATATTGGGAAAAGGATGCTAAGGATGGAGCTGCCAGGTAAGAGGAAAAGAAGAAGGCCTAAGATGAGGTTTATGGATGCGTTGAAAGAGGACATGCAGGCGGTTGGTGTGAAAGAGCGTGATGCAGAGGATCGGAAGAAATGGAAACAGATGATCCGCTGTGGTGACCCCTAACGGGAACAGCCGAAAGAAGATGATGATGACTTTTTATTAGTCAAAAAATGTATGTTGATACAAAACCTGTTCCATTAATATTTCAACTGAATTAGTAATATTTAAAAATTGCCCCTGATTTTGGGCATTTGTCCCCCATTATTTTTAGATTTTCCAGAATTCTTGAGCAGTTAAATTGAGGTATGGCTGGTTTTACAAAAAAAAAAAAAAAAAAAAAAGTCAACCTTACAACCCCCATGTTATCCATTGAATTGCCTACAAGGCTGTCCAACAGATCCCATGTTGTGAATGTTGCTGGTTACTCTCTTTAACCATAAATTAACAACTAATTGGGTACCACATTGATCACTGTAAGGCTGTCTCCTGTTTGGCATTCATTTTGCAGACATCCAGTACAGTATTCCAGAAGTGTGAGTGACTAAATTTGCTGATGACTGCAAGTTAGATTGTTATATGCTCATCCACTGATAACAAGTAGCTTTTAATTTGAAAAACAGTGGATGTACAAAATGCCTGTACTTAAGTACCTAAAGCTACAACAAAAAATAAACAAGAATAAACAAGATGGCCACTGGAGTGAGAGGTTCTTAACTCAATGTACTCCCAATCTATGAAATAAGTTACCACTACAGATCAAACAAGCTACTACTTTGATTACCTCTAAGGCTAGTCTTGACAATTGGATGTGCCAACACAAATTTTACACCAAGCTTATGTACAGCTCTGCTTGATTTGGGTGGTATGCACTCTTATACTAAGCACTAGCTATTGCTCCTGTGTTTCCTATGTAAAGCTCTAACCAGTCTTACATTTACATACAAACCAGCTACCTATATTATATCAAACATGACCATGTCATATTCAAGATTCTAATCTTTGGGGACAAACTATTGTATTTTGGAATCAAATGGGTCTTAGACATTTAAAGCCTCTACCCTTTCACTTCTTGGGGTGAATGAACTGATGCAGACACAAATTATTCATCATGATACTCATGCACATACTACTACTATGGATTACAAAATTTTTATTTCTCACATCATAAGCATGTTCCTAAATACTCATTTTAAATTTTCTGTTGGTCTGTTCTATATGCCATTTCTCAAGTTCACACATGCATTTGATACCATGGACTACCATATTAGTTTTTACATGTAAAATAAATTCCTTAACTTTCGCCGCCTGCCAACACCTCAATACATATATAGACATACTACATGGAAAACATTCAAGTACTCCCACCATAGTATTAGTGTTAACAATTACAGTGGTGAATTCCATGTAGAGACATTCAAACAGATCCACATTCAACACTGACTTAAAACCTATGGAAGAGGTCATCTTTAAGTAAACTGGAAGAGATGGAACATAAAATGTACAAATAGATATTACCATAAGGGCAGATCTTGGGTCCACTGGAAGCAACTCTCAGGGCAGTAGCCCCAGCATGAGGCTACTTGACAAATAAAACTTTCACAGGTTGCTACTTCCTCACACCATGCCATAATACTTTTCTCCTCTTTGCCAATTTTTACCTGTGAGCCTAATAAAAGCTTCTCTCTGAAGCATCTTCTGAAGTCATCGGTAGAAACAGGAATTCTCAGAAGAAGGAAATGGGATGGCGGGAAGGATGATTAATGAGGGATACATCCACTGGACTGCTTTTAATAGATCAAGCATTACAGTATGTTCCTATATTAGTCCACAGAACTTAACTGTCAGGACAGAGTGCTGACCTTACCTAAATGGGCAGACATAATATTGAAAAACATAGCTTTAATTACTGTGACCACAAAGGTGGAATGGAGCTGGGCAGTTGTGTTTAGTTTTACAAAGGGATTCAACTCCTACCACAATCACACATGCCATCTGTGGTGGTTTACTAGAAGAGATCCTCTTAAGTGTCCACTGCAGTCATGGTCTGTGCCCTCTGATAATCATAGGAAGTCTTTTTCATGTGATGTATAATAAAAGTAGATAAAATCTTAAAGCTACTGAGGGAAGCTCTGCTTAGTCATTGTCTTGCCCCCTCTCTTTGGCAAATATATGACTGGTCATCCTTATGAATATCCTTGGTCAAAAGAGCTTAATATCATCAAAGCCTGCACACATCCATGTTGCATAAAAGGAACTCTCTCTTACTATAATAACAGGGTTGAAAGAAGGGCAGATGCAACCTCTGATTTAAATTTGATTCTGTTGCAGCATTTTGTAGGAGGATTAGGTTAGTTAAACGAGTATACCACCTTTATGGAAAGTCTGTCATGGTGACTTAACTCAAAGTACTGCAGCTTCAAGATATGTCTGGCCAAGGTAAAGATCATAGCAACATTATTGTCTAGAAGAGAATGTTGAAAGTAATGGATGAAGGCATCTCTGAAAGGGAGGCTACATTAACTTCCTTCACTACAAAACATATCTGTCAGCACAACTTTGTCTCTTATTTGAGAAATTAACCGAAAGATGCAGTTGCAAACCTTTAGAAAAGCTAGTTGCTGAGAGTCCTGAGCTATGTGACAATTAACAATGGCCATTATGTGTATTTTGATAGTGGAGTGACAGTCAAGAGTCAAAGTTCAGCCAAATACAAAATCAAGATTGGTGGGACTAGTATGATGCATGGTTCCTGCTGATGGTGTATGGCCCATTTGGAGACTCTTATCCATGCATCCGTATAGTCCTTTTTGTTAGATAGTTCCCAAGAACATGTGACAGTGCACACTAGTTTGTTGAAAAATACATTTGCACTGCTATCACTGGATATAGGGTAGCCACACTCTTTGATGTAAGACATTGAGGTCAGTATTACTTCGCTAATGGAGTTAGTTCAAGAGTCAAACCCTTTTAATCATGGGTTGGTCTGGCTGGCTGGCATGGTTGGAGCAGTAGGTACTGTGTTTGGATTCACCAGAAATAAGCTAGGAGAATCATCCTCTTCTGGGCTTGCTTGCATTTCAGGATAAATGTTGTTGCCAGAGGTAGTGGAGGGAAATGAGTAAGTAACCCCCCAGCCCATTAACCAGTGCTGAGCCAAGATGTCTGTGCTTTAGACCTTTGGTGTTGAAATCAGAAAGAAGCAGTGTGGACATTTCATAATGGTAGCAGCAATAGCAGGATTTACATACCATTGTTCCCCCGAGAGGTCTTTTACCATAGTCTTGTTCAGAAACCATTTGCTTAACACAAGCAGGCAGCTGTCCAGTTTGTCTTTGTGTACTAGCTATATTGGGACTGAACATCACATTGCTTCCCTGCAGGGAAGGTACAGATGAATGCCCCCTTACATGCAGATATATAATGCCACTGCCATGTTGTCCACTTGGCTATGATGACTATTGGCAGGAAAGCTTCATAGGCCTTCACTAGAAGATCTGCCATTATTTCAAGGGCAGGGATGTATAAGCTGGTGTGAGATTTGAACCCCATGTTCTTTTGCAGCCTACCCCCAATATAAGCTTCTAGGGGAAAGTGTCATTTATTAAAGAGAATTACATTCTCAAACACTAAGGCTTTGTGCTCACACCCCAGTAGTTTCTTTCCCTGAGTTCCAGCATCATCTCCTGAAGGGTAACTCAAATAGAACTGATACTATGTTCACAGTGTCTTTGCATGCATACCTTAAATACCAAAACCAAGGTTGATAATAATTGCTTCTGTCACAGTGGGAGTGGGGACGGGCCTTTTCTGGAATAATTATATTACAATTTCAAACTCGTCTTTCTTCCTGGACACATCCTAATTTATACAACAATTTAATAAAAGAGGTATACACTACTGCCCAGTCATTTCCCCCTCTAGTTTTAATTTGTTACGAGGTAAATTGGCTACAGTCAGAAGCATGCTACTATTACAAATACTGGCAGTTTTATACCTGGATTATACATCACCACTGTCTCAACATACCAACCACACTGCAGAATAATGTTTGCCAATCCAAGTTCAACTAGCTGGTTGAACAACACAAGAACATCAAGATAGATGAGGATAAGGAAAATGGAGCTGCTTTTGCCAGCGCTGCTCATCTCAGGAAGAAGCAAAGGAGTTCTCCCTGCCTGGTTACAGATATTTTTAGAAGCCAGACAGTTGTGAAATTGGAGTGACCCATGTGTAGAAGAAAGAATGAGTGCCAACTAATCATTCATATCAGATCAGGCATGTGTTGAAAAATATAAACTGCACTGGAATTATTGCAAGAGGCCAGGTGTAAGAACTTTCTACTGGACAGAAAAGGAATACACCTGTATGTCAGACTGTATTGTAACTGTTGAAATAAATATATTGTAACAGAGGATACGGGAAAAGGTTACCCTCAGTTCAGCTAACTTTGAAAAATAGTAGTACATTAAATTACCTGGTTTAGGCCATAACAATTTTATCTTACAGTTCTGATTGCAGCCAGAGACAAAATGTCTGTGAAAACCAAGAGTAGGAATCCTACTGTATTGTTCTTAGGAGTGAACTAATTGCTACCCTGGAATGGTGGAAGCTTTTGAAATGATTTTATAGTTTCCAGATGCTATAACACATCTTAGCAAAGCTGTGTGTGTGTGTGTGTGTGTGTGTGTGTGTGTGTGTGTGTGTGTGTGTGTGTGGTGACACATATGTGCAAGATTCTGGTTCAATTGCTAGTAAAGGGGCATACCTCTTAGCCCAAGAAATCTGGACAAAGCCTGACATAATGGGAGCACAAAGGCCCAAAAATACAGACAGATTTTAAATATTGCTCTTATAAACTTAAAAAGTAGCTAAAATAACAGGGTTTTTGTTAAATTGCATTTTCTAAAGGATATGAAGTCCGAAACTCAGTTTGTAATTATTTAGTGATTTTTTTTTTCTCATTAGACCATCCCAAAATCATTAGAGGACCAGAGTTCCGCTGTGGTGACCCCTAACCGGGAAAAGCCAAAAGAAGACTACATTCATTAGACCATCCCACTGATTTGCCAGAAAAACACGCATTTTTATAATAAATAGACAGAAATTTTGAGGTGAAAATCTGGACATTCTGCAAAAATCTGGACAGTTGAGAGGTGTGAAAGGGGGGTAGTTTGGGAACCAGAAGTCAGTTGACCAGATGTGTTTGATGTCATTCTGTAAGCCAGCACTGACATGGTGCTTTAATACTAGATGAAACAGAAGTCTCAAAGCAGTCTGTTTGTGAAACATTACAAAGAAGGACCACTCGCCCACTTCATCTCGCCTTGCTTTAAGTAAGTAGGAGACAGTAATTCTTTAGAGCAGTCAGGAAAATATTGCGAGATTAGTTAAGTATTGGTTTTCTGTATCTGTGTGAATCTTTCCATCTGTATTATTTTTTAATATTTCGTGTAATTAAAACTCTGGCCATAGCCCATGACATTCCTTTTTGCAGGTCATATGGGCATAAAGTGTACCAAGAAACATGTTATGCAGAAATATTATTGGCCTGGGATTGCAAGGGATGTTATAGGGTACTGCAGGACCTGTGAGCAGTGCCAAAAGCCAGAAAAGGCAGGGGACAAGGTCAAAGCTGCTTTGATGACTTTGGCTATGATTGCAGTGCCATTTCATAGGGTAGTTATGGATATTGTGTGGCCACTGGGTACCTCAAGTTCCACAGGGAACAAGTATATCCTGGTTGTAGGAGATTATGCTACTAGATTCCCTGAGGCAGTGGCTCTGTCCTTCAGCGGGGCAGAGAAGGTGGCAAATGCATTGCTAGAGATTTTCAGTAGTGTAGGTTTCCCCAAGAGAATTACTGACCGACAGAGGTGCCAGTTTCATGTCGGTCCTGCTGGCCTGTCTGTGGGAGCACTGTGGGTTGAAGCACCTAAAGACCACTCCCTACCAACCCCAGACTAGTGGTCTTGTGGAGAGATTAAACTCTATACTAAAGACCATGCTGCAGACATTTGCAGACCAGTTTGAGAGAGTAGAACAAATATTTGCCCCATCAGTTGTTTGCATACAGAGAGGTATCCAGGAATCCACAGGTTTTTCATCCTTTGAGTTGCTGTATGGGCATAGGGTGAGAAAGCCTTTAGATTTGAATTGTTTTGTTATGAGTGGGAAGGTGTGTGTGAATCCCACAAGGAGTTTGTTGTAGCATATGTCCTAAATCTCAGGACAAGGCTTAGGGAGCTCATGAGCTTGGCCCAGAAGAACCTGGCAGGAGCCCAACAGCAGAAAAGGGTCTGGTATGACAGGAATGCTCTAGCCCAAGAGTATGCTGTGGGACAGTAGGTTATGGTTCTCATTCCTGTCAGACACAATAAGCTGCAGGCAGCTTGGGAGGGACCCTTCAAAGTGGTAAGGCAGGTCAGTGATGATAACTACATGGTAAACCTGCTAGGCAAGAGGCAGGGGCACAGTTTGTACCATGTTAACACAATGAAGACTTACCATGATGGGGAGGCCCTGGTGCTGAGTATTTGTAGGAGGAGTCTGAGGAAGATCTATGGCTACATTGAGCCAACCAACAAAATGCCAAGTTATTAAGGAGGAGCCTAGGGTTGCAGGCATATAATATGACATTGCAGCACTTTAATGGAGTCAGCAGTGCCAATGCAGATAAGCTATCAAGACAGGGTATGGGTTAAGGTGGTCCCTGACAGGCTTATGTCCCTCAAGCCATGTTTCTCAGGGTTCACTTGAAAAACTAGCTTGAGTCTTAAAAGGGGGGAGAGTCGTGATGATGTGAGGTATTGTCAGCTACCAGGACAAGTAGGGCAGTGGATGTGTAATATATACCAGCACAGCTAGCTGGAGTTTTGTAAAGAATTATATGTCATTTGTATATCAAACTGATTTGTACAGTTGCTTGCGTTGAAAATGTATTTGTAAAGTTGTTTGTGTTAAAAAATGTACCAACAGTGGGTCCTGCTAGAGAGAAAAGAAATACACCTGTATGACAGACTGTATTGTAACTGTTGAAATTATTATATTGTAACAGAGGATACTGGAAGAGAAGAAGTTAATCTCAGTCTAGCTAACTCTGAAAAATAATCTGAAATTAAATTGCTTGGTTTAGGCCATAAAGATTGTATCTTACAGTTTTGATTGCAGCCGGCGACAAAATGTCTGAAAACCAGGACTAGGAATTCTACTGTATTGTCTTTTTAAATGGTTGCATAGCTTTCAGATGCTATAAATGCATCTTAGCAAGCTAAAGTGTGTATGGTGATGCATATGTGCATGATTCTGGTTCATTTGGTAGTAAAGTGGGTAGTGTGGAAACCAGACATCAGATGACCAGATGTGTGTGATGTCATTCTGTAAGCCAACACTGAAATCATGTTTTAATAATAGATGCAAAAGAAATCTCAGAGCAGATTGTTTGTGAAGCTTGGCAAAGAAGGACCACTCACCCACTCCATCTTGCCTTGCTTTATTAAGCAAGTAGGAAACAATAACTCTTTAGATCAGTCAGGAAAATGTAATGAGATTAGTTAAGTATTGTTTTTCTGTATCTGTCTGAATTTTTCTGTCTGTGATATTTTTAGTATTTCCCATGATTGAATCTCTGGTATTTATTGTAAATAGATATTTAGTATTTTCATGTTCTTTTATTATTAAATATATGTAAACTTATTATTGTGGCTGGCCTTTTATAGAATATTTTAACCCTTGTGCGTACTTGTATTTATTTGGTTACACCGTGGCCTTGCTGCATTGGTCAAACACTACCATTTGTATTAGTAGTAATTTTATTCAGAATAATTGGGTACCCTTATAACAGCCTCATAGTAGCTGGCTTTGGAGTATTGTGGTGCAGTATCTACCTAATAGTCTGGCCAGAGAGGGCATAGCTGGTTAATCTGTGCTATCTTTTCCCAGGTGTGTGTGTGTGTGTGTGCATGTGTGTTTGTGTGCTAGCTGCTTGGAGCAGTGATACAGAGCACTGGTTTCACACAGAAGGTGGTGGAGAACTTGGCTTGGAACACTCTGCTGAGGACTCAACTCTGCAGCTGTGTCAGTGGGGAGTCTTATTCGTGGTCTAGAGAGAGAGAGAGAGAGAGAGAGAGAGGGAAACCCAGCCCCAGGATGATGTGTGCTCTTAAGGGAAATTGTGCTTAGTGCAGAGAGCTGCATCTGAAAATACTGGGTGTATCTATTTTTGTTCCAAGTGAATGTCCCTCACTGGTGTCAGTCGTGAGGATTGAGGCTCCTTGATTACTTACCCAAAGCAGGGACGTCACATGAAGTATTAAGGGGAAGTGGTATTGGTTACATATTACAAAATTGAAGTTTCGAATACCATATGGTCGACACCATATGATCGAAGTTCCATAACTTCGAAATTTAAAAAAAAAGAAAATGTACCCCCCCCGCTACTTAAATATACCAACTCTGAGACAGCACTTTAAAGAACTATGGTGCAGAGAAGGAAAATTTCCCTTTTCCTACACTGTAGCGCGATCTTGGAGTTGGTATGTTTAAGTAGTGGGGTGGTGCAGGGTGGCTTGCCCCCCTGCCTACACCCTTTACTTTTTTTTTTTTTTTTTTTTTTTTATTTTAAAAGTTTTGAATTTCCAATTGTTCGATCATTAAAGGTCAACCTTTAATGACTCGAACAATTGGAAATTCGATGTTCCAATAGGAGCCCAGCGATATTTACTAGTCGCTAATCATTCCTCCTTGTGATCACAAAGGTTACTGCCTGTGCAAGAGCCTTCAAAAGGTGACCTTTACAGCAGAGGAGCTAGACACAAAACCATTGAATTGCCAACTACAACACAACCCTTTGGAGTGACATACTTTACAGAAACACCATCACTCATCAGGTTCATAAGGCATGCTTGTTGCTTAGCCTCACAATGCAATCCACATAAAACATGACATTGCAAAGTTGTGTCTATTTATGGCTTTCCCTACTTTAAGGTTCCTGCCTGACTCACCTAAACATTGACTTTTTTCCCCTGATATAACAAAAGACAATCACTTCGTTATGTGCTGCTATCACTTGCCATGGACTTTTGGAATAAATATGTTGTGGCTTTCTCTCCCTTACACTGTGTTAATCTTTTATGTTATATTTGTACAGGTCATTGTGTTATTGTCAGTACAAAACATATATCCTTTTCTTTCTTTTCACCATGAGTCATCAGATGTACGTATGCTTATTCTCTAAATTTCAGAGTAAGGTACTGCCACTATGTGGTGTCAGGTACAGTAAGAAAGAAGGTATGCAGACTGCAGCTTTATAGATTTTTTTAAACATCCTGCTGTTCTCAAATATAACTCAATTTTTGCTAATGCAAGTCTATATTTTCCTGCTACATATGCAGATACCTGTTTTTATAGTTTTAATCCACTTATTGACATATGTTTTTGTCATTAATGAAAAAAATCTGTGTATGAGAAGGAATATAAATCACTTAACTGTTACTCCCACTTGGAGAAAAGCAGCAGGCAATGGACTGGAAAAGGTAGTTAATTAATGGATTGTAAACACCGTTGCTAGATAACGTATTCATCCATGGTCCTAAAACAATGCAGTCTTGCGTTCATGTTCTGTTATAAAAACACAAAACAGCTCCATATTCCTTAGTCTAATTAGTTTGCTGAAATAATTGCTGCATATTTATTTGCAGTTCACCACTGTGCAAGTTTTCCCCTTAGCTGCTTATCTGACATTTTTGAACATTACATAAAAAGACAAGTCTAGCAGAATGACACAGATAATACCTAATAGTTATTGAAAACTGCAGTAACATGTAATACTTGTCCCTTCCCATTGGGGAACAAGATACAATACAGAGCCTTGTTCCACAACACCATTATACAAAATTTGTGTACTTACCATAAAGATCTGCGTTGGTGGTTTCATCTGTTACCAATGGGACTAAGCTGTCAGGACTTAGTCAGCCTGGTACATAAAATTTTCCCAGGCTACCTTAGCTCCTCCCCTATTCCATTAATGTTGTGCATTTAAAGACCCCCTTCAGATTTCTGACAGCTTATACAAAGGCACAGCACTAAATTGAACACCGCGTTCTCTACTGTGGAACCTCTTCGCAATGAAGGCTGATGCCAGGCCAGAGGTGGAAGAAGAGAAGAGTTGGTGATGGAGATGAAACTGCCAAAACAGACTTGTCTTTACAGTAAATACATAACTTCAGAGGCTTTCTAATGTAATTATGGGACTCATAAGTGTGAGCTACAGAATTATAAAAGTCTGAAATAACAGGAGAACAACATGTCTAATATCACTGTTCTCCTTTATTTTTTTTTTTTTATTTATTGTGGTGGGGAGCACCCAAAACTTATAACTCTTAGAGTTCCATACCTTGAAGAAAAGGGAATACTCCAAGAAATAGCAATCTTGGACATCAGACATGCCAGGCCGTATTATTCCATCTCAGTATTCCATGACTCTCACTATTAAGTCTCAACTTCAGTATATGTCAGGGAATTTCATCTCCATCACCAGCAGGCCAGAGTTTGCAGCTTGGCACTTTCGGTGGCCCTCATGAAAGAATCTCCTGAACAATGATGCCCCTGAAGAAAGAGCCAGAAATCAGATCCAGCTTGTAGTGCCTTATGAAAAATTGTTCAGTGATGCCCACATGGCAGACATGCATCTCATTCACAGAAGAAGTTTTTTTAAGAAGGCTTGTAAAGTGGCCACTGTTGTAGTACAATAAGCATTTGTAATTTCATATTTGACAACATCTGAACTAAGTGGAAGCTGAAGAGAAAGGGTTTCTTCAGATAATTTGTAACATTGTTTGAGGGGGGGGGGTTGTAAAAAAAAGATGTGCATCCTTTATAGATTTTCTTTCGACAGAACAAAGTCTAAGTTGTCCATGCAAATTCATGCAATGAAGTAGGTATAACCACACGTACAGTAATTAGGAAAAAAAAGAGACTTAAGGTCAGTAAGTAATATTGGCTTCCATGGCCACTTTTAGCATAAAGAAGGGATTCATCCTCATTGGTTAGGCTGTCTTGTCTGTGTAAAAGATGATCTATGGAGGATTGATAAATCCTTCCAACTAAAGTAATGGCTACTAATATGATGGGCTTCATTTATTTATAATTTTAATTAAGCTGAGAAAGCAGATGTAAAGGGAAGTACAGTAAACATGCTGGAAATGCAGGTCCCAAGTAGGAGCTGAAGACTTGAAATGGAGACCAAAACAGGAATCTTGCCCTAAGTAATGGTTTGCATATCTGAGAAGAGCTAAGGAAACCAATTCAGCACCATAATGAAAATTCAGTACAGCCATCAGGTGAGTCTTAAGAGGAAGGACTAAGGCCTTATTCAAAAATCTGAAATGGAAACATTCCAAAATGCCAGTGACAAGGGCTGTGAAAAGATCCAGTGCTCTGGCAGTTCCCATAAGGAATCACTTTGATAATTTCTTTCATGTCTCTGGGCAGACTAAACAGTGAGTAAAAAGGTCACACAGACAAACCAAACAGTAAAAACTACAAAAAAAATTTAGCCAAGCTAGAGTTTCCACTGTGTGATTCCTTAAACCTCTTGTATTAGAGTCACATGGGGTATATGCAAATGACCCCTTAAGGACATCGGGTGTTTTAGCCATATGACAGTTCTGAATGCCCATGATTTTTTTTTTCTTTTCAAGTCTGTAATGGACAAATTCAGGTCAATAAAGCCAGATGCCATTAGCTGTGGACATGCATGTTTTAGCCTTCTTATGGCACCATCAGCACATAAGTGGACTGCTTGACTAACCTTTAGAAACATAGGGTTGTTGCACCCATCTGATGTCCTTAACCATTAGGATGTCTGTAAAATATCCCAACTTGGTTTGTCTGTGTGACCTTTTTACTCATTGTTCTAGACTTAAAAAAAAAGTCATGGGCATTCAGAACTGCCATATAGCTGAAACATCTGACACCCTTAAGGGGTCATTTGCATATATCACATGTGCCTTTAATACAAGAGGTTTAAGGAATCCCACAGTAGGAAACTCTAGCTTGGCTAGATTTTTCTTGTAGGTATCTGGGCAGAGGTAAGAATGTGGACCAACTGCTCAAGATATATGAAAGGTCAGAGGCCATCATGTGAACAGGAAAAAACAAGCAGTTAGCTTTAGGAAGTGGAAGTCTGGGTGAGGTTTCCTGAATGGATGAGAGAGCACATTCTTGGAAAATGTCATCAAGAAACACCCATCCAAGAGATGACTCCAGAAAAACCTGCTTTTCAGGGGCAAAAAGGGGCTGGATCATTTTGCCTTGCAAAAATTTGACCTTCACTAGGAATTTGTTGATAAAGGAAAAGTAGAGGAAAAGAGTAAAGGAGACCTGGGGCCACATCTGGGTGAGTGCATCCCTAGGGCATGCTCTTACGAGGGGAATAAGGCAAAGTTTTTGCTTATATAGTCTGTTGGGGATGCAAACAGGTTGCTGCAAGGCTTTCCTCAGTTACAGAATAAGCTATCTACTACCTAACTGGCCGATAAATGACTTTTGTACCATCCAAAAACAATAGCGGAGCCACTGTGCTATAAAACTGAATTGTCCCATAATGTGAGGGGAAACCAGAAGGCAACCAGAAACAAACATCCATTCCAATACTCCTATGCTCTCCTCCCCTCAAAAAAAGTGGATAGGAATAAATTCTATCCTGCTTGCTAAAACCACTGCCATGTTTTTGCTTAACCTTCACACAGTTGGAAAGAAGCCCTGAAACAGGTGCATAATGAAAAAGTAGGCCCTCATCTCCAGAATACTGGTGTGTAGACTGGCATCTTATGGCAATCCTATGCCTTAGGTTATCTACTCTAAAGAATGCTCCCCAGCTATACAGCAGAGACATCTATTTTCACAGTCAAAAGGGTCAGGAGCTTTGAAGGATCTGCTGAAATAGAGAAAGAGTGAGTGGATTTGAGTCCACCATGCCAAATGCTATTTGTATTTTCTTGATATCCTGATCTGGATATCCAGGAGCACTGAAAACTGGTGAAGTTGAACTTCCAGTGTCCATTGAACTCCTGTGAAATCTGACATGAGTTGATGTGAACATAGTGGATGTTGGTAATCCCCAGAACTTGAAGACAGAGAGCTGTTGGAAGAGTGTCATTTCAAATTAGCTAAAGGGCCATAGATCTGATGGCCAGAGTCTTCTCTGAGTGAAGAAAGGTTTGGAAAGCCAAAGTGTCCAGAGTGCATGTATCTTATGAAAGTAATGGAGTTATGTGACTTATCAGCTGAGATCTTACAAGGTACACAGCAAAGCCAGAAGGTAATTGGAGAAATGCATCCCAGGAGGCAGACTGTCCATAGATGAGCCTGCTAGAAGCCATTCAAAGATAAACGCATCAAGGAGCCTTGCAGCTTGAGAGTCACTGCCATTATTGACATGCATTTGGTGAACATCCTGAGGGGCTTTGGTGACACCAAATGGCAGTGTCTGGAACTCAAAATGCTTAGCCTTTCCTAGAAGTGAAGGAACCTCTTGTACTGTTTTGCAGTCTGGATATACAGGTATGCATCCTAGAGGTCCAAAGAGCACATACATTTTTCTTCAAATAGATAAGAATGATGAACTTCACTTCCCAAATATTTGTCGATTTTAGGTCATTCAAAGTGAGGAAGAGCCCATGGTTTGGTGTTCTGATACAAAAAAAGAACATTGAGCAAAGGCCTAGCCCTTTTTGGACTAGTGGGTCATCTGAATGGCCATTCTTTTAGCTGCAGGCTCTGGTTCTCTTTTTGGCTGCAGTCCTTTAGACAGGGTGGGACACTTGGGGGAGAGAGAGAAACTCTTGGCATGAAGGTAAACAGGAATGCAATAGTTTATGTATGCTATGGTATCCCATACCCAGATCTTACATGTGATGGCCTACCATATGTAGGGACAGATGATGCTAAATGGCTTCAGTGGCAAGTAGTCAGGCAAAATCTTAGGGACTAGACTCCTGCCCTTCTGAAGAAGGGACATAATATCCCTGTTATTCTGCCTGAAAAGTTCTCTCTCGGCAGATTTTTTGACAACTGACAGACTCTCAAAACTGTTTTGTCAAGTGCATCAAAAGCAAAGCTAATGCAGGCTGTGCCCATTCTCAGATTTTTTTTTACAATTCTGAAGCCTTTATTAATGCAGTAAGCTCAGTAATATTTACATATCATGCATACCATTTCTCTATTCTTTACCTTGGCGGGTAGCCACATTAGTAGACATTGTTACAATCTCCAGAGATTTAAAAGTCAAATGATCTGACACAACAGTAAGGTTTTTACAATCCAATATTAACAACAAACCAACATTTATTTTTGTGTGTAGTTTTATCTAGAAATTTGTGTTCAACCGTATCATTCAGTTTGGCTTGTATCTACTCTGTCACACACACTATTGATCAAGCAACCTGTTTTAACATTTAGTCTCTCCTATTTACATATTAAAAATGTCAGCCATTTAGCCCTCTTTCTTTAGCCTTTGATCCCCTTTCTCCCATGTTTACTTTATATTACTATAGCTCAAGTGTAATTCATCTTTTGCTTACTCCTGCATTGTGTATCATATCCTATTTAACCCATTTGCCTATGATTTTTTTTATTTTTGTACTCATTTATAGTCCTCAGTTCTCTATGATTTATCTTTTCCATAATTTTCTTCTAGACCTTGATGTCTGGTTTCTTTTTTTTGTATTCTTTTTTCTAGTTATTTTTTATGCCACTAATAAGATTAAGAAAACTAGTAGCGGGGTGAAGTTGGGAATCTGCTGACCCACCCTTCTTAGTAGCGTAGTTCCAGTAGTGATAGTATTTTCATTTTCTGGAACCAGTCTTAGTCTGAGTAGGCTAGTCTTTATATTCCACTAGCATTGTACAGTACCAGAAAATAAGTTCCCATGTCCTTCTTTCTCCGGTGTTACATCTCTAGCAAGTGCCCTCTGCATTGGGAACATTTTTTTGTATTTTAGTGGAGGTATGAAAATATTTATGCGAACACTTCCATCCAAAAACATTCTAAACCTCCTTGATGTTGTTGAATATTTATTTTATTTAAGTTTTGTGTACTGGGTTAGTCCCAGTAGGCTAGTAGTCTCTTTTCAGGGGAAATTTGAGGTGATATTTTATACTGCTAGGGAAAATTTGACCTGAGCATCAGGGAATTTTCCTTACTCTTGGTAGTAGGGGGAAGCATTTGTGTGTGGCACAGTGGACTTCCTGTTCTGTTCCAGGCACAGAGTTGGCCTGAAGAAACCGGGAGAAAACATGGCTGATTCAACTTGTGCTGAAACTGGAATGAAAATTGCTGAAAATGTAGTTAAAATGGTAGAATCACTACCAGATGTTTTTTGAGACAGTTACCTCTGAAAAATGCATAATTGCAACCCTCCTTTCGAGGGGATTGCAGGATGATTATTTGGAAGAAATGGTAAACCAGAGTGAGCCAGAAAGTGGAGCAGCAATTTCATGGAGCGACATCATGTAAAAAAATAGAAGAAAAAGGAGAAGACACTGTGGCAGAAAAAGTTTCAAGAGACAAAAACTTATGCACAAACTGCTGGAGAAGGAACAAAGAAGAAAGAAGAAATAAAAGAAACAAAAAAGAAGTGTACAATATGTGTTGGCAGTAAAAAGAAAGATGGTTTGGACAGGTATGGTGTTTGGGACTCTGTCATATCACTTCTGGGAGTCAAAGCAAAAGAGGTAAGAACATTTGTTTTAATTAATAGAGACTTTTTGTGACTTGATATTTGAGACTGGGCAAGCTATGGAAGATTTTTTGGGTGCATATGAACATAAGAAAAATATTTATCCATGGTCAGAATATGTGGTGCAAACTTTTTACAGACAAACAAAAAAAGAGTAATGATCCAGTTAGAACTGAAATTAAAGAAAAATAACTGAAAGAACATATTTTGACTGTATGTAAAGAGATAATGGGTACTACAAAAATATATGATGAAGGAAGACAATGGACTAGGGGGTGGGAATGTGGAGTAATACTGAAAATGATAATGTTATGCATGTACTTACTATTATTACTAATCATGGTAATAGGGTTTTTTTGAAATACAGGTGTCAACCAAAAGACTTATTTTTGTGGAAAAATGATCATTAAATCAATGAATGTGATAAAAAGATGTTATTAATGTGGTAAAACAGGACACAGTGCAAAAAATATGATTTAAAGTGCAAAAATGTGGCAATACTGGTCGTTCATATAATGTGAAATTGATGTGCAAAAAAATTAAAATGAAGTTATACAGGAGAAAGAGAGAGAGAATGTGTAAAACAAGCAAATGTACAAAAGATGTGACTGATAAGGAGGTTATACATAAAGTTAAAGAAAGTAAGGAAAAAGAAACAGAGGAGATAACTGAGAAAGAAGCTGACTGGCACACACAAATAAAAAGAATTTGATAGAAATGAGTTAAAGGAAAAAAATTCAAAAATATAATGCTTAGAGAAAATAAGAAAAGGGATAAACATTTTATTAAACGGTTCTTACAAGTTGAGAATATTGGCTTTAAATGTGAACAGTACGAAACATTTTAAGAGGAGAATAGGTATATTGCAATGGTGTGCTGCAGTAGATGCACATACTGTTTTAGAAGATGTCAGATTATTAACAGAAGAAGAAAGAACACAAACTGAAAAACTCTGGAAATGTGCAGTAGTTTGGAACATGGGGGAAGAAGCGTGCTCAGGCATATGTATATTATCAAGAAAGCATTAAAATATTAGATGTAACCATAGTGGAACTAAGACGAATTATGTTGTACAGTAAAATGAAGACTATATAAGAATAGGAAAAAGAATAAAGAGAATTAATGAAAAGGAATTAGATGTACAAGAGAAAAAAGAACTTGTGGAATTATGAAAAACTCATGTGAATATTAGAGAGTTTTATGATAATTGGACTGTTTGGTGGATTAATTTTAAAGAGAATTATTGAAGTGTTTTTAGAATATTTAAGGAAAAGAAAAAATGAGGGATATAAAATATTACGTCAAGAAGCATTCGGATATTTGTTAGTGAAGAAAAAATGCTGTTTATGAAAAAGATAGATAAATTATATACAATTAATCAAATTAAAATTAACTTGAATATAAACAAATATATTGTTTAGAAGGAAAGAAAGAAGAGGTAGCACCATATTTGAGTAAAATAATAAAAGAAAAATAAGAGAATTTAAAACATAAGGAAGATAAGCAAATAAGACCGCAAGAAGGAATATATGAAATAATTAAAGAATATGTATTGGTATTTGTTAAAAGAGAAGAAAACAGAACAGATTTATAAAGCTGGTAAATTAAATAAAGATAATGAGTATATAAAACAAAAAATAAACATGAAAGAATTGAATTAAATTGAAAGAATTGAATGAAATTTTAAAAGATATTAGCATGAATTCTGTAACAAGACTGGACAGGATTGAATATGGTATGTATAAAGAAATGAAGGAGTGGAAAATTTTTTTATAGAAGTTATGAATGAATGGTTAGAAACTGGAATTAAAGTGAGAGATATGTACATGAGTTATACAATTTACATTTAAAAAAGGAAATAAAGAGGCGATAAAAAAAATTGGAGACCCTATAACATTGAATAATACAGATTATAATTTTTTATGGGAATAATAAAAAGATTACAAAAAATGGATAGAATGGGTCTATATTAAATAAACAAAAGTTTATCTAATAATCGAACGCTCACATAAGAGAAAATCCAAGAGCTCTAAACTGGAATTGTGGGGGGCTACGCCTCCACACCCCCACTAAGCATATATTCCACCTCCGAGATCGTACTACTGTGAGGAAAAGGCAAATATTCCCATCTTCACTGTACCGCAATCTCACAATTGCGGTTTCGAGTTCTAGCAATTTTCGCTCGTGTGCGTTCGATTAGATAAACTTTCATTTATCTAATATAGACCCAATAGAATATATGACCAAAATGTATTTGGAAGAAAAGGAAAAGAAAGTCAAAAGAGTTTTTATGGATAAGAGAATTAATGATATCATAAATAAAAATGTAGACGTGAAGATTATTATAGGAGATAGAAGTAAAGCCTATGATAATATTCAGTATTAATCTTTATGGGGGGATTTTGCAAGCATATAATGTAAGCAAAAAATATTACAAGTAATATCTGTTTATGAAAAGAACTATGTGAAACTAAATGCAAATGGCTGGATTGGGGAAGAAATAAAAACAGAATGTGGAATAAAGCAGGGCTGCCCAGCTAATAGTGTAATTTTTCTCATTAGTTATGAATGTAATAGTGAAGGAAATTAATAAAATGTCAAGTAGCAGTGGAAACAGAATGATTAAGTAATTGCCAACAATGTATAATTATGCAGATGATATTGTATTAATTGTTAAAAATAAGTATGGATGGAAGAAGTAATTGAAAGATTAAGTATAAATTAAAAAAAAATGGTTTAAGTTTTGGTTTTATTTGGTTTTGAAGGTGGGATAGGAGGTATTGAGTTAAATGAAAAATATATAGATATATTAGGAATAATATTTGGAAGAAATAAATACTGACAACAACAATAGGATAGTGTACTCAAAGAAGTAAAGGCTATGACTGTTTTTTGGAAATCATATAGATTTTCATATAGAAAAAAGCACACTTGAACATTGAACACCATGGTAATAGGAAAAATTGCTTATTTTATTAACATCTATATGATTCCTATGCAATATAAAAAGGAACTAATTATGATGATATTTTGAACACCATGGTAATAGGAAAAATTGCTTATTTTATTAACATCTATATGATTCCTATGAAATATAAAAAGGAACTAATGATGATCATATTTTCTTTTATATGGGGCTCTAGACTGAATCCAGACAAGAGGGATTATATGTATGAAAGAAGAGCAAGGAGGCTTGGGTTTAATAAACCCAATAGTACATGCAGCATCTTTAATTTTATATAAGGTATTAAAAGGAATTATAAAGGAAAATAACTTGATAGAAATACTATATTATAAATACAAAGAATTGTGGGGAAAAAAGGATGTTAAAAAATGAAGTAAAAGCATTGTGAATGAAGAAAGAGTACCAAAACAAAATTGTGTTATGGAAAATAAAAAGAATATATGAGAGAGAAATGGAAAGGAATGGTACTTAAATATTATGAAAGCATTTTATTGCATTGATCCATGGAAATATTTAGAAATAGATAAGAAAAAAGCCATACTGATGAGAAATAATGACTATAAAAAATTAAAGAATGTAATGATTTTTTATGGAGATTGTCTATTAGAAATTTGTCTGTTAAGGCAAATATGCCATACAAGCAAAAGCACGATAGAATATGTAATAAATGTGGAGAGTTTGAGACTATAGATCATGTGTTTTTGAAATGTGAGAGTGTCAATTTGTGGAAAGATACATGTAACCATAATAGGGTGAAAAGTTTGTTAAAATATGAGCAAATAAATATGGACATAATAGAATTTGATTATTATGGTGCACACAAACAGGAAGAAGTGAAGAAAATGGACAGAGTAATTTTTTTTTATGGACTGTATGGAACAAGAGACTGAATGAAATTAAATACAATGGAAAATTGACTTTGACAACGATTCTGGAGAAACTAATGTTTTGGTTATGGATAAAAGAGTGTTATGTGCTTAAATTGAAGTTTATAATGTATGGAGATTTGTAAATACATGTAAATAATGTAAATATGTAATGTATATATCAATAAAAAATCCTTCTCTTTAGGAGAGTGCTTGTTCCTTTCCTAATGTAACTGAATCTGAGAGAAAAGCACCCAAGGAGATCCAAGATGATAGACAGCACAGAAGAAAATTCCAGTGCAGCGTCTGAAGCAATACCAGATTCTGGGGAACTGTTTCAGCAGAATTTGTTTCATTTACACAAATGTGCAACACAATGATGGATGTGTTATTACAACCCTCCAGTCAGGAGGTTGAGGGATGATATTTTGGGTGATTTGTTGATGCAGAGCAAGCCAGAGAGTGGAAAAGATATTTTATGGGTGAAATTATGGACAAAATTCAGTTGGAGGAATGAAAACCTATTTTGAAAGAAGATTGCCAGACAAAAAATGCCAAGACCGTTAAAGAAACTGCAAGGAAAGTACTGAGAGATGAACAGAGGAGAGGAAATGCCAACAGTCAAAATACATGTATGGTGAGAATTCAGTACAAGGAAAAAAAAGAAATGGACAGTTATGACATTTGAGATAGTTTAATGGTCCCACTGGGAGTGAAGGCTCAGGTTCCAAATGTAGGGCAAATAAAAGAGGAGACATTGGACATCTTTGTTTTCTTCCCTTTGATAGTCTAATCTCTTTTGACAGTCCTTCATCTTAATTTATTCCTGCATGAACGCCGTTTGTAAAGATTATTAATAATTTCAATCCATCCCTCTAGAAAATTTAATTCTTGTAGGGTCTTGGGCACTCCCAACTTATTCTGTCAAAAGCTTCTTCTGCATCATATGAAGTTACTAGGCTAATGGCCCTATGGCCCTTAACAAGCCTAGCCAAGTTCTACCCTTATTTTCATGATCAGCACCAATTTCCCCTGTCCGAGAGAGAGACAGGTGGAACCCCTCAGGTGAATTTACAGATAGCCTTCCAATTGTCCAGATTGCATTTGAAGAGGGCCAATGAGGTGCTCTGTTTGAGATGAAGTGGGAGTCTGTTCCAAAGCTGTGGTAACCTCTGGGAGACAAATCTGTCCCTCCAGCAGGTCCTGTTAATGCCACATTCCAGGTTAAGGTCTTTAGTTTGAGTAACCTGTGTACCATTTGACTTGCAGATATGCAGCATTTTCATTAAAGCAGGGTCAAAGATTGCCTTATATGCAAGGCATAAGTCGCCTCTGAGTAGTCTGTATGAAACAGAATCAAGTGACAGTGATTTCAGACGATCCACGTAGGACAGATGCTGAAGACCTTGAATTTTCTTTGTAAGGAACCTTTATGGTCTCTCCAATTGCTTCAGTGCTTGGAAAGGTACATACAAAAGGGATGTTGTTCTCAGTTATTGGCCTGATGAGGCCAGAATACAGGGAGGTTATAACTTCTTTTTTTTTTCGCCCTTACTTATGAGATGAGCAATGTAGAATGCTCTTCTTACCACTGTGAAGACATGGTGATCAAAGGTAAGGTTACTGTCAACCTGCATGCCCAGGTCTCTCACAACTGAGTGTGTACATGGGTGCTGTTATTGTTCTGGTAGTTAGCAGGAACATTGCACTTACCAAAAGGGATGATAATGCATATTTTTGCATTGAGTTTAAGGCCATGACTTTGCCACCAATCATTTGTTTGTGTAAGACCCTGTTGTAGGATTTTGACGTTGTTTGGAGATTCTATGACCACTCCCAGTTTGTAGTCATCAGCAAGCTTTGTCAGCCACAGACCTTTAGTTTTAGCTTATACTTCGAGAAATAGATTCCAAACAGTAGAGGTTCCAGGACTAATCCCTGTGGAACACCACTGGTTCTAGGTCTGTTGTTGTAGGTGGATTCCCATATTTTGACTATATGGACCCATCTAATGATATATGGATTGATACCTAGCTGGGTGAGTTTGTCAATGATGCCCAAGTGGGAGATATTGTCAAAATCCTTGGGTAAGTCTAAGTAGGCTATATGCACAGATTTACCATCGTCCAGGGTCTTTGCGACTGTCTCGAAGAAGTCCACCAGGTTTAACAGTCATGATATCCCTTTGACAAATCCAAACTGAGTAGGGTCAAGTGTTTGGAGATTACCTATATCTTTGTTGATAAGGTCCATGATGATTCACTTCATGGCCTCGCAGATAAGGCTAGTCAGGCTGATAGGTTTATAGTTCCCGGGCTAGTCAGGCTAATAGGTTTATAGTTCCCAGGATCAGTGGAAGCACCACCTTTGTGCAAGGGGATAACGGTGGCCATTTTCCATTCAGCTGGGACGAAGCCGGTGCTTAGACTAGGATTGAAAAGAGCACCCAGTGGTGCTGCTAATTCTTGTTTGAGCCCATGTAGGACACAACCTGGATGTTATCAGGTCCCATAGATGCTGTGTTTTTGGCCTTACAAAGGGTGTTTATGACCAGTTCTTTAGAGATACAAGGTAAGAGGACAGGTGGTATGGATGTAATGGGGTACATGTGGTGGGGACAGGGGAGTGAAGTTTTCACAGAACCTGTCAGCTAACAGGTTAGCTATGCCCACATGTTCAGTATATGTGGTATCATTAACTACCAGTTGGGCACAAATCTGGTTATTTCCTTTTAGGTTACAGGTATAACTAAAGAACACCTTATGGTCCTCCTCCATTGAGGAAGCTAATTTGGATGCATAGTTTGCTTTGGTGGGCTTCACAAGAAGTCTTATTTGCTTGTTTAAGCTGAGGCGGGATGTTTCCAGTTTAGGCATCGCTTACTCTTAGCAATTCGTATCATCACAAGGTTTTTTTGCACTAGCTCTGTATCAGCAATATTTTTAATTATATTATCAAAGATTTGTCAACCCTTCACAAACCCACATTGATCCTGGTCTTCTGGTGATATAGACCCTATAGTCATGGTTCAGTGTAGAGATAGGTCAAAAAGAGCTTGGGTTTGAGGGGTCTTTACACTCCTTTGGAACTATTGCTATAAGTGTGTCCTTCCAAGTATAGGGTACCTTCTCTATTAATGTATCTGTTTGAACTTACTGTGCCCCTTCCTCCCTAACTCTGTAGGTATCCCATAAAGACTTTGGACTTCCCAGTGTGTAAACTCCTCATGGTCAAGCTTATCTTTTCTTCAGATATAGGTGTCATTCAGTTTTCCTTTTCTTCAACCATTGTTTTGGGTAGATGAAGGCCTCTCATGAAGTCTGCCCTTTCTCTGTTTATTCCCTCTTGTTGCTTCTGACTTCACTAGGACTTTGTAATTTTCAGATAACATTCCTGCTATTTTCTTTGGGTCCTGCTTCAATTCTGTAGTTACTGGATTATTCATTTTAGCTATCAATGTCTTTACTTTTTTGTCTAAGTCATAGCAACAGCATTTTAGTATTTCTTGGATTGTTATCAAATACTTTCCTCTGCAGTATCAACATTGTCCTACAATTTATATTATCTAAGTTGTCTTCCAGCTGCTTCTTAGCTTGTTTATACATTACTTGTATCCTGCTCTCATCCTCTCTCCTATTTGCCTCTTGAGTATTTTTGATCAGTGACGTAGTGTTGTCAATTTAAATCTCCCCATATCTCCTGCATTCTAGCCTTTGTATTGGTTTTGAATCTTTGTTTAAATATATCTCAGGCCACATGGCCAGAGCTTCCTTCCCTTCAGAGCCTTTCCATATATTCTTTCATTTTTCAAAGCAACCCACATTTTTTAAAACTCAAATCTCTCAAAAAGTACCTGGAGAAACACCATTGCTGCTCTGTGTATACTTGTCTTTAAAACTGCACCTCTTTTTCATTAGAGTGTGGTCTAACAGTGTCAGAGGACCATTTCATTGCAGTTTGTTTCTCTACCTTGACATAATACCTGCCTAGCCTTGTTCATGTATGATATTTGCTTGAATAAAATATAAAGTCTGGTTTTGTTCATAGGCTCTGAACCACATCAGTTATCCCAAATATTTGCATCTTTGGGCTTAAAAAATCCACTGTTGTCATATCTTCCATATATAGGACCTCCCAAGATATTTTGTTTATTTATAGTCTAATCCCCAGACATTACCAAGAAACCTCACTAAAACATTAAGAGCTTTCCCAACATGCCTCTAATTTGAAGTTGCTGCCAAATTTTAGAAAGTGTACATATGTTTATACTAGGGTAGCTGCCCTTATGGGCCATTTTAAACCTAGCCAGTTTCTCTCAGGGATGAGAATTAAACACTGTATCGTGTGTCTGTAAGGTTAATACCTTAACCATTATGACAATATTCCCCTTTAACTATTGTGCCACACCCTTAACCATTTTTCCAGCTCTTCCCCTTCCTTTTCTTCTGGTCCTTTTTTATATTCTTTATTTTGTTTCATTTTTTGGTGGGGGGCACTTTTAGTTGCTGTCTGATTCTTGTCTACATCTGGTTTGATTTCCAATCTCCATCTGTTCAGAAATGTTTGTGCTAAACTAAGCAAAGATGTCATCTTAAGACTACTTCTCTTCATGCTTTGGAGCTTTCACTATGGTTGAATATCATGAGGTCATCAAATATGTATGCAGTCTTATAACTACATACCCTTCAGGGCAAAGAATGTATAATCTTGGTATGCACTGATTTTTATATAGCATTTGATAAGCATAAAACATTTTTCTTATTTTCTTGTCCATTTGATTCAGCACTGTTTGTGACCATTGACACTGTTGTGACTATAAATCCCCTCCAACTGCACTTCACTGCAACAAATCTCCTCTTTTTGTTCATAGGTTCATACTAGGCTATCTGCCCAAGGGCATTTATAAGCCTAGCCCAGAGTTTTGTGGTTTTCGCCACCCCTTTAGTTTGGAGGATACTATGCCCGTTATTTTGCTGTGCCTCTGTCAAGCAGTGACACTGAGATAATCCCTGGGGTATATCTGCGATCTCCCATCCATTGGTCATGATTTCTCTTGAACAAAGCCAGCGAGGTGCTCTGCCTCACATGTACCGGGATTTTGTTCCACAGCATAGGGAGTCTCTGGGTGATGAATCTGTCCCTCCAGCACATCCTATTATTAACCGTGTCAAGGTTTAAGTCTCCCGCCCTTGTAGTTCTGAGGGATCTAGATTTTTTGAGGTGAAGCATGTTCATCAATTCTGGGTTGGACATGGCCTTGTATGTCAGGCACAGGTCACCTCTGAGCAGACGGTAAGCGACTGAATAGAGCTGGAGTTCCTTCAGTCGGGCAGCATAAGATATATTTTTGAGACCCTTTATCCTTTTGGTGAGGA
The DNA here is from genome assembly GCF_019279795.1 of Protopterus annectens. NCBI lineage: Eukaryota > Metazoa > Chordata > Ceratodontiformes > Protopteridae > Protopterus > Protopterus annectens. Next base: position 219,164,608 of record NC_056734.1, read on the forward strand.
ACTTTTGGGGCCTTTCAAGTTGCTGCAGGTGTCGTGTCAGATACATTCTGAATGGGGCATTGTACTCGATCATTGGTCTGATGAGTGAGTACAGGGGGACGATGACCTCCCTTGAAGGTCTTCCTAACTACTTTGGCAACGTGAGTGTCAAACGAAAGGTTACTGTCGACCTGGGTCCCTAGATCCCTGATAACCTCTTCTGTGCTTAGTGGGTTGCCGCCTATATGGTAGCTAGGGGTAACCTTGTTTTCCCCGAAGGGTATTACTATGCATTTTTTGGCGTTTAACTTTAGGCCATGGCTCTGGCACCAGTTATCCATTTCTATAAGACCCTTCTGAAGGATATCTGTGTCAGATGTGTTCTCAACTATGGCGCCCAGTTTGCAGTCATCTGCAAATTTTGTCAGCCATAACCCTCCTGTGTTTGCTTGTACTTCTGAAAAGTAGATGCCGAACAGGAGTGGGCCCAGGACTGAGCCCTGTGGGACACCACTTGTGACAGGCTTTGAGTCTGACATGGTGCCAGCAACTCTGACCCTGTGGGTTCTGTCACTTAGCCAGTTTGCAACCCATCTTGTGACGTATGGGTTTACATTTAAGCTGATGAGTTTTTCAATGATACCTGAGTGGGGTATTGTGTCGAAAGCCTTTGCCAGGTCAAGGTAGGCTGTGTGGACTGCCTTTCCCTCATCAATGGCCTTGGTGAATGTTTCGAAAAAGTCAACCAAGTTTAAAAGGCATGATCTGCCTTTGACAAAGCCAAACTGGGTCGGATCCAAGGTCTGCAAGTCCCCTATGTCTTTATTTATGAGTTCCATTATGATCCTCTCCATAGCTTTGCAGATCAGGCTTGTCAAGCTGATGGGACGGTAATTTCCGGGGTCGGTGGAGGCACCGCCTTTGTGAAGTGGGACCGCAGTTGCCGTACGCCACTCCTTGGGCTCGTATCCTGAGGTGAGGCTAAGATTAAACAGCTGCCCTAACTGCGGGTTTAATTCCTCATTGAGTTCGTGGAGCACACAACCGGGGACACCATCTGGTCCCATGGATGCTGTGTTTTTTGCCTTGGAGAGAGCAGTTCTCACCTGAGCGTTAGAGATGTTTGGGGGGCTACAATCCTCTGGTATAGATATCTCACCTTTTGGGGGGGAGGGAGAAGTTTGCACTGAACCTGTCAGCCAGTATGTTGGCAATGTCAGTAGGTTCAGTAATTTTTACATCATTTTGAACTAATTCTGAGCATATCTGGGAGTTTCCTCCCAGGTTTCTAACATAGCTAAAGAAGGCCTTATGATTGTCTTTTGAGTCCTTAGCGACTTTTCTCTCAAAATTTGCCTTGGATGATTTTATGAGAGATCTTAGTTTTTTGCTTCTAATGATCAAAGGTGTCTTCCCTTTCAAGGATTTTTCTCTATCTTGTAGTAGCTTCCTCCTTTTGTTGTAGAGCTTGTTTATGGCTGGGGTCCACCAGACTGGACGCTTGCCTTTGGTACAAAGAGTCTTTGTTTTGTTTGGGATTGCCTGATCCATGCAGTCCTGTAGGTGCTGGTAGAAGGCATTTGTAAGTGATTCAGCGGCTTGAGTAATGGTTTCCGCAGGCTCGGGGGCCTTAAAAGAGACCACACCAGTCTTTAAAAGTGTGAAGTCGGCTTTTGAGAAGTTCTTCACTGTGGTCTTTTTTATCTCAGGTGGGGGTGGGATATGGACTTCCAGTGAGATTAGTTTATGGTCTGATCTCACCAGTGAGGGGTATACTTCCGGTGTTGAACATTGTGACCCCATGTTCGTGATGATGAGATCTAGTATGTTTTCTCCTCTTGTGGGGATGGTGACTAGTTGTTCCATGGCATTTGAGTTGATGAACTCCAGGAACCTTTGGGCTAGAGTGTTGGGGCTTGAGTAGTGATCCTAGTCTATATTCGGGTAGTTGAAGTCACCTAGTATGATGGTGTTTGGAGATACATTTATCCCCTCCAATGTTTTCAGGAAGGCCATGTGAGGTTCCTGAGTTTGAGAGGGTGGCCTGTAACATGCTACAAATTGCAGAGCAGTCTTGCCTATGGTTAATTGCACCTGGATGGTCTCCGATGCATCGTGCGTTGCCACCAACCTTGAGGTGTGGGTGTCCTTTATGAATATGGACACCCCCCCCTCCTTTCTTGGTGTTGTCCGGATTTTGGGGCCGGAACGCATGATATGAGGTGAAACCTGTTAGTGCTGGGGTGCTCTCAGGAGCCTTGAACCAGGTTTCTGTCACAGCACAGACATCGATGTTCTCCATATTGAGAAGGGCCTCGAGTGCGTGCATCTTGAGATTGAGACTTCTGGCATTGAGCAGCATTACCCTTAGTTTTTTTTCCTTTTTGGTGTTCTAGGGTGGTAGGTTTAGAATTTGAGCCTTGCCTAACAAAGGCACTATGGGGGTGGCAAGAGCCTTTGCCAATATCCGGAAGCCCAGCGGTGACAGGTGCAAGCCGTCCCTTGCGAAGCAGCGTGGCTTGTCCAGCATGTCATGGTAGAGAAACAAACTGCAAAAAGATCCAAAGTCACACAAGGAATGCTGAGAACAAATCACTTTATGACGCAAAGCTTTCGGGTATAAACTCTTTCTCAATACTAAAAAAAAAAATTTTTTTTTAGTATTGAGAAAGAGTTTATACCCGAAAGCTTTGCGTCATAAAGTGATTTGTCCAGCATGTCATCCCAGGCAGACAGACATTGGATCCCCTTTGAATGACACCAGAATTTAAGCCAATTATTAAAGCTGATCATCTTATCACTGTATTGTGGCATCATTCTAGGTGAAGGTAGGATACTGCTCAAGGTCAGGGTCATACCTGCCTGGGCTACATAATCAGAGAGCTCCTCGATGTCCCTTTTCATGTAGTCCAAGGAGGTAAGTCTCAGGTCATTGACACCAGCGTGGACAATGACTGAGTCGTACTTGTACCTGCTGTTGAGAGACCTGAGTGCTTGCGTTATGTGGTGGATTCTAGCACCCGACAGGCAGCTTACTGTGACCTTCTCCTTACTCAGTCTGATGAGCGGGACGTCAGTGTGTCTGACTATGGAATCACCAATGACAAGTGTGTCTGGCATTTTGTTTGGCCTTAAGGGCTGTGACTGTTTGACACTCTGACTGTGTGGTGTATGTGTTGCATGTGTTGGGTCGTGAAGTGGTAGTTGTTTGGGTGTCTGCTTTGGTGGCCTCTGCTGTTTTGGTAAATTTTTGATCAGAGCCTCCGAGTATGTCTTTGTGTGAGTATGTGTATGATTTGAAGTTGTGATGGTACCATGTGTGACTGGGTATGTATTGTGTGTGGTTACCTTCTCCTCCTGTCTGGTCTTGCCAGTCTTATGTTGAGAGAGCTCAGCCTCCAGTTTGGCCATATAGTTGCATCTCTCATATGTATTTGTGTTTTGTGGGAGAAGGAGAGGATTGTCTGTGTACATGAGGCAATTGTAACATTGCCTCAATATTCCCAGGTTCACCAGTTGAGCTGGAGAGGACACTAGCAACTGATCCCTCGACATACTAGAAGTAGATAAAGAGAATTTCAAAGGACTCCGGGGGAAGTGGGTTTTAGGCTGGTGGGGTACTATCTATAATAAGAGTGCTTTATCAAGGTGCAAGTACTGTAGGAGTAAGTGCTAGGCTTTACAGATAGAGAATAGTCTACTTGGGAATCAAGTAGAGATGAACTTTTCAGTTATAGGATATGCTGGTTAAATCAGCAGTACAGCTAGAGGAAGGTAGTTCTAAGGGAAAATTTGAAGAGTGGAATTTAGATGGCCCGAATAGTTTAACCGCCGCTGCTCTTGTGTGCAACAGTGGCAACTCTGCGCTAAATCGCGCTAACGCGCGTTTAGCGTGTTTTATAGCAGGGGGCTGAAGGGAGCTAGGAATTGGCCCAAAACGACCAATGGACTACTAGTTTCTGGCTGAAACTTCACCAAATCGGACAAAAAGGCCGCTCAGTGCTTCCCACTCCCACTGGTAAGCAAAGAAACTTCCCTCCTTCCTAATAAGGCAATGGATCAGTAACAGGAACTAAAAACAAAGCCCAGGGATCAGCAACTCTGAAACTGGACTACTCTAGTTCAGCAAGGCGGGAAAACAAGAGACCTTTTTGTTTTATTACAGAGACAAGGAAAAAAACAGACAGTAAATACTATAAATGCTGTAAATCGGCTAGCGCACTTTAGTGTGTAGCCTACAGAAACAATTTGCAACAATTAGTAACTTAAAGTGCAATAAACAGTGTAAAATGCAGAAATCACTTAAAGTAGCAGTAAAACAGGCGAAATGCAGTCGCTAGCTTAATAACAGTGGGAAAGCCACAAAAAATACTTATATCTGGTAGAAAGTCACTCTTTTAGCTCTCTGCTGCTTGGATCACTCTGCAGGCCAGCACGAGGATCTGTGCTGAGTTGATACAAGCTGGAAAATGCGTTTTAAGGGAAAATTTGAAGAGTGGACTTTAGGTAGCCCGAATAGTTTAACCTTGATTAACCGCCGCTGCTCTTGTGTGCTCCTGTAGCAACTCCGCGCTAAAGCGCGCTCAAGTTTTTTTTTTTCAGATAGGCAGAAAATACAATAAATGCTGTGTTTTTCGACTAATTGCTATCAAAAGCTAGTACACTTGAGTGTATTAGCCTGTTTAACTTTTAAGCAAAACTTAAACAAGGAAGTGCAAGAAACAATTCAAGCTATTAAAAACAGTAAAAACAGGTAATAACTGAATAAAACAGGCAGAAATATTCGTCGAAAGGCTTAAAAAGTCGAAAATGCAGAAAAAAATACTTAGAATCTGGAAAGTTTGTCTTTTCTGGTCTCTGCTCCTCTAGGAACTCTGCTGGATACCACGAGGAGCTGTGCTGAGTTCTCTATAGCCAGAAAAGCCCGCCAAAGCGTGCTTTATAGCAGGGGGCTGGAAAAGACAGGAAATGACCCAAAATGGCCAATAAACTACAAGTTACTGCCTTAAACCTCTCCTCTGAGGACAAACAGGCAGCTCAGTACTCCTCACTCTCACTGGTGAGTAAAGAAACTTCCCCCTGACCAAACAAGGAAAATGGAGAAACACAGGAACCAAGACAAAGCCCAGGGATCAGCAAAATCTGATCACTGGAACAAACTATTAGGAAAGTATGGAAAACAAGAGTATTTTTTTTAGTTTTTTTCAAGTTTTTTTTTTCAGATAGGCAGAAAATACAATAAATGCTGTGTTTTTCGACTAATTGATATCAAAAGCTAGTACACTTGAGTGTATTAGCCTGTTGTTTACCTTTTAAGCAAAACTTAAACAAGGAAGTGCAGCAAACAATTCAAGCTATTAAAAACAGTAAAAACAGGTAATAACTGAATAAAACAGGCAGAAAAAGTCGTCGAAAGGCGTAAAAAGTCGAAAATGCAGAAAAAATACTTAGAATCTGGAAAGATTGTCTTTTCTGGTCTCTGCTGCTCTAGGAACTCTGCTGGATACCACGAGGAGCTGTGCTGAGTTCTCTACAGCCAGAAAAGCCCGCCAAAGCGTGCTTTATAGCAGGGGGCTGGAAAAGACAGGAAATGACCCAAAATGGCCAATAAACTACAAGTTACTGCCTTAAACCACTCCTCTGAGGACAAACAGGCAGCTCAGTACTCCCCACTCTCACTGGTGAGTAAAGAAACTTCCCCCTGACCAAACAAGGAAAATGGAGAAACACAGGAACCAAGACAAAGCCCAGGGATCAGCAAAATCTGATCACTGGAACAAGCTATTAGGATAGTATGGAAAACAAGAGTATTTTTTTAGTTTTTTTCAAGTTTTTTTTTTCAGATAGGCAGAAAATACAATAAATGCTGTGTTTGTCGACTAATTGTTATCAAAAGCTAGTACACTTGAGTGTATTAGCCTGTTGTTTAACCTTTAAGCAAAACTTAAACAAGGAAGTGCAAGAAACAATTCAAGCTATTAAAAACAGTAAAAACAGGTAATAACTGAATAAAACAGGCAGAAATAGTCGTCGAAAGGCTTAAAAAGTCGAAAATGCAGAAAAAAAATACTTAGAATCTGGAAAGTTTGTCTTTTCTGGTCTCTGCTGCTCTAGGAACTCTGCTGGACACCACGAGGAGCTGTGCTGAGTTCTCTATAGCCAGAAAAGCTCGCCAAAGCGTGCTTTATAGCAGGGGGCTGGAAAAGACAGGAAATGACCCAAAATGGCCAATAAACTACAAGTTACTGCCTTAAACCACTCCTCTGAGGACAAACAGGCAGCTCAGTACTCCCCACTCTCACTGGTGAGTAAAGAAACTTCCCCTTCATCAAACAAGGAAAATGGAGAAACACAGGAACCAAGACAAAGCCCAGGGATCAGCAAAATCTGATCACTGGAACAAACTATTAGGAAAGTATGGAAAACAAGAGTATTTTTTTAGTTTTTTTCAAGTTTTTTTTTACAGATAGGCAGAAAATACAATAAATGCTGTGTTTTTCGACTAATTGCTATCAAAAGCTAGTACACTTGAGTGTATTAGCCTGTTGTTTAACTTTTAAGCAAAACTTAAACAAGGAAGTGCAATAAACAATTCAAGCTATTAAAAACAGTAAAAACAGGTAATAACTGAATAAAACAGGCAGAAATAGTCGTCGAAAGGCTTAAAAAGTCGAAAATGCAGAAAAAAATACTTAGAATCTGGAAAGTTTGTCTTTTCTGGTCTCTGCTACTCTAGGAACTCTGCTGGATACCACGAGGAGCTGTGCTGAGTTCTCTACAGCCAGAAAAGCCCGCCAAAGCGTGCTTTATAGCAGGGGGCTGGAAAAGACAGAAAACGACCCAAAATGGCCAATAAACTACAAGTTACTGCCTTAAACCACTCCTCTGAGGACAAACAGGCAGCTCAGTACTCTCCACTCTCACTGGTGAGTAAAGAAACTTCCCCCTGACCAAACAAGGAAAATGGAGAAACACAGGAACCAAGACAAAGCCCAGGGATCAGCAAAATCTGATCACTGGAACAAACTATTAGGAAAGTATGGAAAACAAGAGTATTTTTTTTAGTTTTTTTCAAGTTTTTTTTTTCAGATAGGCAGAAAATACAATAAATGCTGTGTTTTTCGACTAATTGCTATCAAAAGCTAGTACACTTGAGTGTATTAGCCTGTTGTTTTACTTTTAAGCAAAACTTAAACAAGGAAGTGCAAGAAACAATTCAAGCTATTAAAAACAGTAAAAACAGGTAATAACTGAATAAAACAGGCAGAAATAGTCATTGAAAGGCTTAAAAAGTCGAAAATGCAGAAAAAATACTTAGAATCTGGAAAGTTTGTATTTTCTGGTCTCTGCTGCTCCTTTAACCCTTCCTCTGTCTGAAATTGCCCATCCTTTTTGATCAGATTTACCCCACCTCTTTTTTTGTCTGTTTCTGTACTTGCATAATACCTCCCCTTATTTGGCCTCTTGTATCAATCTTTTATGCTCCATGGCTGTTAAATGTGTTTCTTGCAGTGATGTTACACTCACTTCACTTATTTACATATGTTATTACCGTTCTCCATTTTTTTGTCCACCACTGCATTTATATTCTAGCTCAGTATCCTCATCATAATAGATAATTTAATGTTTTCTTCAAATATTTGCAGTTTTTTCTTCTAGTGAGTAAGTACAGTGTTGGCCAAATTAATAGAAATCAGTGTTTTTATTTTTGTTTTTATTATTTTGTCATATAACTCAATAAGAGTATATGAAATGACAAACAATATAATTCATGATATATGAGAAAATGTTCTAATACAATGTTCTAATATTTTGTGAATGACCCTTTGTCCATTATCAAGCATTTAACTCGTTGAGATACAGAACGAACAAGTTTATGGCAACGTTCAGTCATAGAAGCATTGTGCGCCAAAGCTGAAGTGAGTTGTTCAGTCAGTTGCTGCTTGTTTTTATAGCTTTTTTCTTCATCTCTGACTAGAATAGTCACAGGTTCTCTACTGGATTCATATCTGGCTGTTACCTGGACATGATAATACTGCAATACCTTGAACCTCAAGGAAACTTGTCACTTGTCGACCTTTGTGACATGGGGCACCATCGTATATGAAGATGAAATCCCCCTGTCCGGGTAAATCCCTTAGTCTTTGAGTAGTCACACAGCTGAGGGAGCAGAAGGTGCTGTAGTATGGCTCTGTACGTTTCCTGCCTCATGTTTCTCTGAACAATGTAGAGCGGACCTGTTTCGGACATGCTTATAATGCTGCACACCATCACTTGAGTGGGGGGGGGCTTGACACACTGAACGATACAATCGTCCCTCGTCTGCTCTCTAGATTGTCATCTGATATATTATACTTGCTGCTCTGAACACTGTATTATGTTCTTGTCACTGAAAACTACCCGTTCCCAATCTTCATCTGACCAGTTTTGAAACTCTTTCACCCAGTGCAGTCTTTTTGCCTTCATTTGGTTGGACAATTTCTGTTTCTTCAGAGGTCGGCAAGCTCGAAGCCCAGCATCCAGAAGTCTCCATTGAACTTACTGTAACACCTTGTTGCTCCAGCATCCTCTGCAGCTGTCTTTTGGATGCCTTGTGATTCATACAGCATTTTCTGATCAGATATGAAGCCTCCCAAGGAGTTGTGGATCTTTTGTGATCACATCTGCCAGAACGCCTGGGCGACATCCCTTCACCGGTATTCATTTTCTTCCGGGTTCAGCTGACAGCCGGCTGACTAACTCTGACCTTCTTGGTGATTTCTGATCCAGGAACACCTTCTTTGAGCATAATCGCAGCTTTTGCACCTTTTCGTGGCTTTAAGTCAGCCAATTTAACCCATTTTTAAGACAATGGAGTAGTGTCATTGACATCATTTCTCTTTACTAGGGTAAGTAACGTAGTAATTTCATGATAAACAACTTTTTCTTAAAGAATTAGCAAACTAAAATGGTTTTGTGAATTTCTGAAAAAGCCAGACTGAAAATCACTAAAGAAACTAAGAAATTTCCATTATTTGTTGATATTTCTATAATTTGACCAACGTAAATTTTCCTCCTTTAATCACTCCCTGATAATTTAATGAGAGAGTGTTATTTCCTTTCTCTTACTAAAAAATCCCTAATGAATCCATGGCTGACATTCCTCATTGCCTTTTTCAGCAAAACCTTGTAAACTATATATACTTCACTATCCAAGCAACAAGTCATCCTTACAAAAGCCACTGCTTATTTATTTATTTATTTACATTTGTTGACCGGGAGTGTCCGACTGGACGTAGGTCCATTTTCAGCGGAGGCCCGGGGAGAAAAGCTCCACAGTTAAAATAGACAGTAGTTACACTGGATTACATAGCGATTAACAATTTAACATAGCAATTACTTACAACATATTTACAGATAAAGAACATAGTACATCAGTAGACAACTAGAATCTTTATCTGTGACGTACATAACAGACATTAATAAATGTTACAATAAGACATTCCTGCTGTATAATAAGTACTAGGCTTATGAGCATCTGAGCTTGCTATAATCAAGGTAGTTAGTGGAGTGAATGAAGCCTCCCAAGGAGTTGTGGATCTTTTGTGACCACATCTGCTTCTTCAGCTTCTGTTGATACTAAACTATTATTCCCATGATCTAGCCCATGCCTTACAATTTTTATTATTAACCAACCTTACAATTCATCAGATCCATTTACTAAGGTTCATTCATTAAATTAAATAAACAGACTCAGTCAATCAAAACCAAAAGGTGGGCCTACACCTTCGTAGGGCTGGCTTTAAAGGTAAAACCCCATTTAATCCTGGTAGCCGATCTGCTTGTAAATCGGCTATCCACTTAAGTTCAGTAAATTCTGTTCCTTGCTGAAGATCTCCACCTCTTATTCATCGGCTGTATAAATAACACCAAAAATTTAAAGAAATAGTTAGGATATAATTCAGTATGTTGAGCGAGTGCATTATGCCTATCAGTGTTCCGAACATCTCATATGCTGCAAGATCCTTTCTTTAAACATCTGATTGGTCTTGCCCACATAAAATGAGTCACATGCATTTAGCAAGATACACAATGTTCCTAGTTCTACAGTTCACGTATAGGTTTGGTTTGTACTCCACTTTGGTAACAGGGATGTGGTTGTTTCTGTTGGGCAACCATTGAGATCTGTAATATTGAGATTTTTAGGAGTCATTTTCAACTTTTGTGAGATTCCAAATGTCATACTTTTGGTTTTAGAGGGGTGTAGGAGTAGCTTATGATTGTTTAGCCAAGAATTAATGGAATGAAGGTCGGTATAAATAGTTGAATGTGAGGAACTAGATAGAAGAATAACCATGTCATCTGTATAAAGAGTAATATTAAGGTTAGGGGGATTTGAGGGCAGATTGTTAATAAAGATTGAAAATAAAAGAATGGCAAGTATGGGGCAAGTATGGATCCCTGGCACACTCCTCGGGTAAGGGGTGCTGGCAGCAATAGGGATAGGCTTAATTTGACTCTGACGTATCTTTTTGTTAAGAAATGTTGGAACCAGGTGACAGTGTTAAGACTAACCCTGATTTCCTGATGGGTGTGAATAACCAGGAAATGATCATATCAAAAGCTTTGGTAAGGGCAGTGAAGAGAGCTCTTAAAAGGTTTCCTTTATCCATGTTGAGAAGGATCTCGTCTCTAAGTGACCATAGTGCTGTCATTGTGCTCCTGTCAGCCCAGAATCCATGCCATTTAAGAGTGAGGAAGTGGTATTGTTGGATGTAAGTGGACAGTTGGTTGTAGATTAGTTTAAGTGTTTCCAAAGTCTAGGGACGATAGGGATAGGGTGGAAGTGGTGGGTATTTATTTGCTGAAGCTGTTTGGGAAGGTTTTTAACCAGAGCAGTTTTCCATGTATCTAGCATTGTATATTGAATTAAGCAGAGGATATAAATATGTAGAAGTGTGACAAGGAAGACTTTGAAGAGTGATATAAATTAAGTAGTTTGTCTGCACCAGTGGGTGCATCCAGGAGTATGTTTTCTAAAAGGAGAACAAGTTTTCAGACAAGCCAGGTTACTATATATATATATATATATATGTGTGTGTGTGTGTGTTTGTTTGTGTGTGTGTGTGTGTGTGACCTCTACCCAGATGCACTCTTATACCCGTATGCTTATAACCCAGCACTCCTAACTTTATTACAGCTGTCCAAAAAGTCTACCCAAGCTCTTATTTCACCTTGTACTTTTCATCCCTCTACCATCACAGCTATCAAACAAATGGAATGATGGTTTTCTTCAGCAGTTAAATCCCTTCTATTTAAGGTGCAGTAATATTACAAAGTTAAGGAGGCAACACTTCTGTCTAACTTAACTAATATAGAAGCAGCCAAAAAAATGCTATGCTGGTTCATTAGTATAAAGTAATGGAATATGGTTATTAGTGCTTTTGCTGGAGCCTTTTGTCATGGTGGAACAAGTTACTAATTATAGATACAGTGCTTTAATACCCACCCGTGTCAAGAAATGAAAAATGCAGCACATCATGTCTTTCCTGCTGGATAAAAGAAACAGCTAAAAATGCAAGTGTTGGGATGTAACCTTAGTATGCAGCTAGGATGATTTTAACACCTATGCCTCACAGACAGGTTCAGTGTCTTCAGATTTCGTACAAGTTACCTAGTATGCAAAGCTGTGCAGGGCACCTTGCATACTAGGCAAGCTTTCCACAATTCATAGGCAATGGGCTGCCTGAAAGCACAGCTCCGCACTCCTGGAAAGTGAGGGCTTTGGCACTAAGGGTATGGCATCTGTGCTTACAAGGCCCATAAGGAGCCTGTTGCACTGTTCATTTGATTACAAAATCCTATACTCTGTCCTTCATAAGTTACCCTGAACAGATGTGCAGAAAATGCATAATTATACTCTGCTAGGTAGTGGCATGCATTTGTGCATTTCCTTGGGAAAACTGTGCAGTGGATGTGGGGCAGCTTTACCATGTGCATGCTGCTAATGTAGGTAAGGAGTAGTTTGTGAGTACATGGGCAGTGTGTGAGCGAGTCTGCTTTTACATGGATGTTACTGTGATTTTGTGTGTGTGTGTGTGTGTGTGTGTGTGTGTGTGTGTGTGTGTGTGTGTGTGTGTGTGTGTGTGTGTGTGTGTTGTTTGTGTGTGTGTGTCTATGTAGAATGGACAGCTAATGCCTGATATAACCCATGGCTGAAATGATTATGGAGATTGTGGTTGCGGAATGTACAGATTCTGGATGTGAATATGGGTGTTTGCATCCATGTGTGGGTATGCATGTGTAGTAGATGACAAGTGACGAACATGACCTGTGGCTGGAAGAATTGGGAGACTGTGGTTGTACACTATCCAGGTATTAGATGGGTAAAAGGGTGTCAGTGTGCATTTATGCACATCACTGTGTGAATGCCAGACTGCCTTTGTGTAGAGGTGTGCCTATTCTATATACTGCACAGGGTAGCTGGGTGTTACACAGCCATGATCTACAGCAAGGCTCTGCTTACTTAGCTTTCCTGTTCTAAGATTTAAACTTAAACAACTTTTGCATAGATGTTTTTTGTTGCACACTATCTATTCAGAAATGCAAAAAAAAAGATAGTGAGTTAGGTACCCAGTTGCCTGATATCCAGTTCTCTAACCAGAACTCCCCACTGCTGTAAATGAAAACAGAACTAAGCTTATTTAAAAACATGTAGCCACCCCCCCAACATGAATCAAACCCCAAGTCTTTGCATCTACTGCTTCCCAGGTCACATCACCTCAGAGGAAGGGGGCATCTACCACGGCAGTATGCCAGGTGACTGCAAAACTGTCTGCAGTAGGTCATGGGTGTTAAATTAAAAGCAGAAATATATACTATAACAGAAAATAAATAAATAGTTGCTTTCTTAAGCAGATGCTGTAAATTAAAAATAAATGTGTCCTTTCTTCTTCCCAAAGCAAAAAAAGTGTAAACGAAACAGGTGACCAGAAAATATACTGTGTGCTGTGTGTAAATAATTACAAACGTAACCGTTTCATTCCCAAGTGCACATCTTTAAATAAAATATTTCAGTAAAACATAGATCTGATGATGTCAGTTTTCATTCATTCCTCAAAGTATAGATTCAGATTCAACACTCAGATCCGACTTGGCCATTACTCCAGCTCATGGGGACCAACAAACACTCGAGCGCCTTTCCTAACCACGTGGTTGGCTACTGCTCTTGAGCATTCGCTTTAAGGTAAGTGTATTTCTTTAAAAAACGTTATCCTTAATCACTTTCTTTTAGTAAATTTACCTGTTTGGTAATTTGGTACTTTCTGTCAAGTTTTATTTTGCTATTCTTTACCTAATTTTTCCCTTTTTACACTTGCAGGTGTATTCCCACTACCATTGTTGATAGGCCTTTCCTACCCCGCTATATCCATCGTCATTAAGGCTGTTATACTTTTCCCTTTTAATTCTAAATTAAAAAAAGAATCTGATAGCCTTTTGTCTCTGCCCTTTTCCTTTCTCTGTGGCAGTATTTAGATTGCTATGGTTTGAATATCTTGGTTCTTTTGAGATTATCTGATTGCTCACTATTTTACCTGTGACTGTCTTAAAAAGGTTTTAAAAAATGTACAAAATATTGGCACAAGATGCCATTTACTGTTGCCCACTCTCTATGCATCAACTGTTTAAGGGCTGAGCACTTAGAACAATAAAGTGACATATGCAATGGATTCAACCCAAGAGCCTTAACAGAAAGGAGAAATAAATTAATATTGAAAGGTCTTTTGCCAACTATGTGTTCTCAGGCCATTGCTGGAGTTCAGTCTCCAAAATCTAAATCCAAGGATCCTTCAGAAAGCTCTAGGTCTTTGGACTCTATAGCTTTGACTTCATGTGTGCCAAGGAAAAAGAAAACAAAATCAGATCTGATATCTCCTACAATCCAACCATCCTTTGATCCAATGAGTTATCTGGCTAGTCCTTCCTCTGATCTGAAAAAAATGTACTAAGGATCCGAAGTCCCTGGATCTGAAGCTTTTGCCTCAAACTCTGTATTTACCTTCAATGGATCCGGTACCATCCAGGGTGCCCTCCCCTTTCCTTAAATGGCACTCTAAGCCCCCTTGAATGGTGTCATCATGTTCCTCAAGAAGTCATATGGAGGCCAATGTAGAAACCTGGTGGAACATTGTCCATTGATTACTCCACTGCAAGCTGCTACTCCTCTGACTCAATCCGTGGAGTTGGAGTCCATGTATCTGAGCATTCTGGGCCCTTCTGTGTCAGATCCGAAGAGAATTCCCTCTTTGGATCCTTCAGTTACTTGCACCAGCTCCAACTTCATCTGTTCCTAATGACTCTCGGAGCCGAAGCTTCCAGGTCATATCCGGAGAGATAGGATTGACTCCAAGGTTTTTGGAGCCATTTCTTTCTCGAGGATCTTCGGCATTGGATAGCTCAGTTCCAGCTTCTGCCTTGGGTGGCTGGCTCTTGGAGTTGAGGGAGCTGGAGGACCAGAAACTCATTTTCTCAGCTCTGTTGGCTTCCTTCTCTCTGGAGCGGTCGGCTTTTGAGATTTTGACGAGGGTTTTCTCTGCTACAGCGGTCAGGCAGGTCCTTTCCCCTTGGATCCACCCTTGACATCTCAGCTGACTTTGCACCATGATCCTGAGTATTCTACACCACTGGGGCAGCCAGTGCACCATGATCCTCAGTCTTCTACACCACTGGGACATTTAGCCCAGAGCTTTCAAACCATCCAGCCGGGTATTGTCATTTCTTTCGATACTTCTCAGGATCACCCCACTGAAGAAGTCCTTAGGAAGAGAACTTGGCAAGAGGAGGCAATTGGACTCCACCCAGGAGTCTGTCACCAAAGATACTGACTATTATGAGGGAGAAGGGTCTCCCAAATTATCACCCATTGCCATCTCATTTGGGAGACATCCTCATAATCATAAACAGAAGGGTTTTGAGCAGACCAACCACCCAACTCCTGAAGAGTCAGTATTTCTGGAAGCTTTTGGGACTGACCCGTCTATCTCCTGGGTCACACTGCCTGCTGATGAACTCATAGATTTGGTTTCTAAGTGGGTGTGGAAGGAATCTGATATGATTGAGCCAGTCCCCAAGAGACTGGACAGGATTCTGGCTCCACTGCTAGGAAGAGAACATTTGAGTAAGGCAGTACTGGTTAATGCCATGGTCATGGAGGCAGCTACTAAAAAGGTATTCGCAGAAAGTTCCTCTGTCCATCCCACAATAGAGAATCTAGGGCTCTGGATAGTTTTAGGAAGTGAGTGTATGCTTCATTGACTTTTCCTGTCTGATCACTGAACTATTTGGCACACTTCATGAGGTTGGAAAGGGACTTAATTAAGGAACTTTCAAACTCCCTTTCAGGGACCACTACTGTAGATGCTCAAACTTCTGTGACTTCACAGTTGGCTACCCTTGATCTATTGCAAATTCGTCCATGAGGTTCATTTCACATGCTGCAGAAGGTGCCTCAAGGACTGCAAGTTCAGGCATTTCCATTAGGCGGCATGCCTGGATGTGCCTGTGTGATTTTGTAGAGCCTTTCAAGTTATCTTTTGTCAGTGCACCATTAGATGGTTCTTATTTGTTTGGCCTCACAATGAAAGACGCACTCTCCAGCTGTGCAAAGGACAGAGACCCCCTATCTGCCATGGGGGTATATTTTTTGACCCCTCAACAGACCTTTTCCAGGAATCAGTGGGGAGGTCAGAAAGTGTGGTTCAGGAAGTCTTGGGGTCCTTTCTGGGACACGCATGGAGGTCCCCCAGAGCCAGAGGGGGGAGTGCTAGTTGCCGAAGATGCATCTGTGGCAGAGGAGGCCCACAAAACTGAGGATCTAGAGATACTTTTTCCGTTAGACCCTATCGGTGCTCCCGAATGGAGGCCCGATTGCCTTCCTCTGGAGGCATTTGGGTGTTGCTTATCTCTGCACCAAGAAGTCTGGCTAAAACTATTAAATGACACTTGGGTGCAGAGAATCATTTCCAGAGTTTATATTATTTATTTTTCCCTTACAACCTGCATTACCCAAGAAAATCCCCAATGTTCCACCAAATCAAAGGGAAGCAGCAGCACTGGAAATTCAAAAGCTGCTAGAGGAGGTCCCTCCAGACCAAATAGAATCTGGAACTTACTTGATTCTTTTTAATGCCAAAGAAGACAGGGGACTTGAGACTGAATTTAGATCTCAGTGTGTTGAACAAATTGGTTCGGCACACCAAGTTCCGGATGGTCACAGTTCAGTCCATTCCGCTTTTCTGAGCAAAGACAACTGGATGTGCTCAACAGACCTTTAGAATGCATGCTATCACATAAAAATGAGCAGATGATCCAGAAGGCACTTAAGCTTCTGGCTGGGAGCCAGTCATTAACAGTTCAGAGCACTGCCCTTTGGCCTCACCACTGCCCCTAGGGTGTTCACCAAGCATATGGCAGTAGTGGCAGCTCACTTGAGACTGGAGGTATTCTGTATGTTTCCATATTTGGACGACTGGCTCATTACCGTTCCCACCAGGCATCAACTGGTACAAGCCTGAGACCATGTGTTACAAACTTGTTCAAATCTTGGAATAACCACCAGTCACAAACAATACAACCAACCCAGATGTTGGAATTCATAAGAGCCATATTCAACACAGTATCTATGGCAGTATCTCTTCCCCTTTCGAGGGATCAGACAAAAAGAAAAAAGGTCAAAATAATTTACAGTACCAAAATTTCAGCCTGGTTGATTCTACAAACCCTGGGATCAATGTCAGTGGCAGTAGTCTTAGCTCTTTTAGCAAAATATCACATGAAAATTCTGCAATGGATGCTACAAACACAATGGTCAATTCTTGCTCCACCTATATCGAAAATTTTTGCACACCTGAGTTATTTTTATCTTTCTTTCATGGTGGATGCAATCACAACTGTTGCTAAGCCATCCCTTCTTTCTTCCTCTGCCCAAGGCCACAGTGACCACAGATGCTTCCCAGATTGGGGGGCACTTTCTGGAAAGACAGTCCAAGGTACTTGGGCCCCAAAGGTGGTCACCTTGCATATCAATGTTCTGGTGATGAGAGTAGTGTTTGTGGCATTCCAAGCAATCCAAGACTCTCTCCCTGTCAGTATGACTGCAATCAAAATGAACATGTTGATAGTTTGGTACATAAACAAGGAGGAACCAGATCTTATTGTCTGGGTTGAGAAGCCCTGAGGGTGTGGCAATGGCCAATTTCTTCCAACCGCTTTCTATTTGCAACACATATTCCAGGGAAATTCGACATGATAGCAAACAAAGTGAGAAGGTCCATCCTTACTACCTCATGAGTGGCCTCTCAGTAACAAATTGGACATGATTTTCCATCAGTGGGGCCAGCCTTGCTGCGGTCTCTTTGCATCTCCACCCAAACAACAAATGTAGCAGCTTCTTTGCTCTAATCCCCCCTTTGGGGTAGTCAAAGAGAGATGAACTTCTCCACAATTGGCTCCCCAGTCTTCTGTAAGCTTATTACCTGACCCCCTTATTTTCCAAATTCCTCCAGAAAGCAGCCAGGTTGAAGAGCAGAGTCATCCTCATTGTACCTTACTGGCCTTGACAAATTTGGTTCCCCTTCCTGTGGCCTCATCTTCTGTACACTCCTTGGATTGTGGATCTGACTCCAGATGTTCTGTCTCACCCGACATGCATGATTTACCCAGACATCTCAAACCACAAATTAACTGCGTGGTATCTCCAATTCCATTGATTGCCAGGCAGCCTATGCTGTCTTCACCTGTCTATTCCATTCTTCTATCTTTCCGTAAACCCTCTGTGAAGATTGGAGGAAGATGGGCGAAGGCTGCCAGCCTAATCAAATAGAACTTGATACATAATTCTATCAACTGTATAAGTAAATGTAAAATACAGGCTTGTGTTTTTAAATGAAAGAAAACACTGTAAAATGTGAACTTCAAGATTGTTGCAACATTGCCATCTGCTGTAAGGAAAACCAAGCCAAGCATTTCAAATATGACTTTTGAAGTTGACAAGATATTATGAATCTCTTTGATGTTTTACAAGTCGGCTCCAGTGGGTCTGGATGAAGGTTTCTTGCCCATTGTTTTAGGTTAAAGTTAAGGGCCAGAATTTACATGTGGAAGGTGCTTTATTGCTCTGGTTTCAGCTAGAGTGTATATGTGAAATGCCTTGTATTGTTGTAGTTTCCTGAGCAGGTGTTAACTTGCTAAATCATAGTTTGTGGCCTGAGAAAACCTAAGGGTCAAAGTGATATAATTTGAGAGGGCCTCAGCAGAGCTGTTGGTTAGTGTTTAAAAACTATTGTTCAGTGAGAGACTGGAAACATTTTGATCTTGGACATCTAACCCAGCACTGTTTGCTCTTTATGCAAGTAAGATAATAGCACTGTGATTTCTCTTAGGAATAGTTAAACTTAGAAGAAAGTTAGACTAAGCATTTTTCTTTGAAATCTGATCTTTCCTACAATATTGTTTTACGTTTCCGTGTGATCTCTGAACTTGAGTAGCATTGCACTGTAGTTGTATTGTCTTGTGTTTTATTTATTATTAAATATTTTTAAAACCTTTACCTGTGGCTGGTTTATGTAGAGATAATTTAACCTTTAAAGTACATTACATATTTACAGATTTTACTGTCTAAGTCACTCCAAATTAAGCCTCGACTGTTAGTCATACTACCATTGGATTATAATATTGCACAGGGATAATTGGACACCCTTTTAAGGGCCTTTTAATAGCTGATAATATTAGCTGGTGGTGGCAGAAATTCTACCGTATAGTCTGGGTAAAGGGGGCACAGCTAGAGAATCTGTGTCAGCCTTTCCCAGGAGTGTCTGTGAAGTTGAATAAATACTTATCTCAAAGTGTGGGTGTGTGTCAGCTACCTGGGCAGAGACAAGAAGCACTGGTTGGATAGAGAGGGTACTGGAGGTTAACTTGCCAGCTAGGCCGAGATCTGGACCCTATAGCTGTGCCAGTGGGGAGTCTTGTTGGGGACCCGGTGAGCAAGGGAGCAACCAGTCCCAGACTGACTGATCTCTGTATGCACTTAAGGGAAATTGTACTTTACTGTGTGTATTAGTTATCTTTTCCTCTTCTAGGAGTCGCCCACTCTGGTGTCAGTGGTGAGGATTGAGGCTCCTTGATTGCTGGGCCAGGGCGCGGGTGTCGCATATTGGTGGCAGTGGTTGGGATATCCTATCACATATTGGTTGGAGTGGTTGGGATAGCCTATTACATATCTGTTTGCTGTGGTGGGATCCACATCCACATATTGATTAGTTGGCAAACACTAATTGGCTTGTAGTGGTGTGGGTAGAGCGAATCCCTGTAGCTTGTGTACCGTGATCTCTAAAAGTGTTTTGTACTCTAAAACAGCCACGCAGTGTATACTCAGCATTCAGATCACAATTGTTTTATTTCTTTTGTTAGTTTAGTGTTAGTCAGGGTGAGCAGGCAGCATGTCCACAGAGGAGTATAGAAAGCTGACAAGGAGCCAGATGGCGGAGATGTGCCAGGCTAGGGGACTGGTGCATGGAAACCTGCCTAAGTTAGATCTGACTGCAGCCTTGGTTACAGCTGCATCAGAAAACAGCAGCCTGGAGGACAGTCAGACTGACAGTGGAGATGCAATATCCTTGGAGAATGGACAGCTCAACCTTTCTGCAGTGGACTTAAAAATCCAGCTGGAGCTAAAGAGACTTGACTTGGAGGCCAGGCATATGGAACTAGACGCAGCTGAGAAAATGAGGAGTCTACAAGCTGAGGAAAATGCACAGCAGAGGAGGCATGAGAGGGAAATGCTGACTCTTCGCCAGTGTCATGGAGGTAATGAGGATGGGAGTAACCAGACCCCAGAAGCACAAAAGGTCAGTAAATTTCTTTCGCAGTTTAAAGAGGGGGATAATTTTGATAGCTTCATTCATATGTTTGAGCAGGTATGTAAACAGTATGAAGTTGACCAAAGGCTCTGGGTACAGTTCCTGACCCCCTTACTACATGGTAAAGCTGTAACTTCTTTATTAAAAATGCATAACACTGACTGTTTTGATTATACTGCTGTAAAAAGACACTTGTTGGAATGTTTTAAGCTAACACCTGAAATGTATAGGAAAAATTTTTGTGAGCATAGATGCAAGGCAGATGAAAATGTGTGTGAATATGTTGCTGAACTGAGCACTTATGTTCATAGCTGGGTGAGTGGATGTCAGGTCACCACTTTTGAAGGGCTGGCAGACCTTTTGGTAAGGAAACAAGCCCTCAGCACTTTGCCTGAGGACATGAGGATCTCGTTAACTGATAGACAGTGTGTTACTTCAGAGGAGTTTGGGAAGAAGGGAGACCTATACCTAGCAAGCAGGGCAGCCCTGCACAGGAAAGGGACCCCCAGTACTGCTCATGGGACTAAAGAAATCCATGGTGGGCAGCACAGACTGCCCCAACAGAATCCACCAGTAGCAGGGGAAGCCACTAGTCCAGGTATATGTCCAGGAGCTAGGGCTAAATGTTTTGAATGCAACCAGTGGGGCCATGTGGCATGCAGATGTCCACGGAGGCAAGGTGGCGAGCAAACGGTCAAAGAGCCAGTAAGTGGGAAAGACAGAATGCCAATAGTAGGTTGTCTGGAGACAACAGGAGTATGGAACTACCATCCTGCAGATGTCCTGGGAGGGAAGGATTTGGATGAGGCAGTACTGTGTACTCATGCAGTTACATGCGGTGAGGCTAGGAGGCATGTGGGTCTGGTAGGCTGGGGGAGATCCAGACAGACTGCATACTTGCAGCCAGGACTGCTGATGTGGTTACTTCAGGGAGTGAGCTATGCTGTAGCAGTGAGACTGAAGGTGAACCACAGCTGATTGTGAGTACTGATGTCCCCTTGGACAGGGTAACTGCAAAGGTAGAGGTGAGCAGTACTACCCAGGCTGACAGTGAGGCACCACTGTCAGAGGATGCCAGACTTCCAGTGGAAGGGTAGCTGGGAAGGGTTATAAGGAGAGACTTGAGCCAGGTTCAGCTCTCAGACCCAACATTGCAAGGCCTGAGGCAGGTAGCTAGGGAGGCACCTGATTCTCAAGAGAAGGGGGAATCTGTATACTGGAACAAAGGGTTACTGTACAGAGAGTGTACCCCTGAGGGAGGGCTAGAACGTGAGAGAGTACAGCAGTTGGTAGTGCCTAGAGCTTACCGTCTGGCGCTTCTAGGCATACCCTATGATATTCCCTTTGCAGGTCATATGGGCATAAACTGTACAAAGTGATGTATTATGCAAAACTTCTATTGGCCTGGAATTTCCAGAGATGTAACAGGGTACTGCAGGACCTGTGAGCAGTGCCAAAAGGTAGGCAAGGCAGGATACAAGGTGAGAGCTCCTTTGATGCCTTTACCTGTGATTGAGGAGCCATTTCAGGGGGTAGCTATGGATATTGTCGGTCCACTGAGTACCCCAAGTTCCACAGGGAAAAAGTATATCATAGTGGTAGTGGATTATGCTACACAATACCCTGAGGCAGTGGCTTTGTCCTCCATTGAGGCCGAGAAGGTGGCAAATGCTTTGTTAGAGATTTTCAGCAGGGTGGGTTTCCCAAAAGAAATACTGACTGACCGAGGTGCCAATTTCATGTCATAACTGCTGTCTTGTCTGTGGGAGTCCTGTGGGGTGAAGCACATGAAGACCACCCCCTACCACCCCCAGACTAATGGTCTTGTTGAGAGGTTAAACTCTACAATCAAGTCCATGTTATGGCCATTTGCAGATCAGTTAAAGAGGGAGTGGGACAAATATTTGCCCCATCTGTTTGCTTACAGAGAGGTTCCCCAGGAACCCACAGGTTTTTCAACCTTTCAATTGCTGTATGGGCATAGGGCGAGGGGACCTCTAGATTTAATTCGAGATGAGTGGGAAGGTGAATGAGTGTCTCACAAGGAGTCCGTTGTGGCATACATCCTAAACGTCAGGACAAGGCTCAGGAAACTCGTGGGCTTGGCCCAGGAGAACCTGGCAGAAGTCCAACAACAGAAAAAGGTGTGGTATGACACAAATGCTTGAGCTAGAGTGTATGCTGTAGGGCAGCAGGTGATGGATGTTCTTCGTCTTCCCTTGCTGCAGTCCTGACAATTGGGTATAGTCCGCGTCCCAGTCGGCCCGAATACCAGAGTATAAGGCTGACGTCGGTCATGGCGCCTTAGACTGACGTCAGAACGTCAGGGTACTAATGCGCATGACCAACGTCATTTCCCCAGTCTTTTTTGCCGCATGGTCCGATGCAGAAGCAATTTTGCGAGTGCAGGTTGGCGTTCTGAGATTTTCCGAAACCGGAGTTTCAGACCGAATACAGAGTTGGCTAAGTAACCCCGTTGGGGAACATTTTGGTTTTTTCTTGCCTCAGTATTGAACCGGATGTCAGAAAAAGTGAATAACTGTATTTCTTGTGGGAAGCAGATACCGCATAGGGATTATCATACATTGTGTATACCTTGTTTAGGGCCTGAGCACGACGTTGTTGGTTGCCGCTCTTGTGCTAGATTTAACAAGCGCACTATTAAGAGGAGGCTTGATTGTGCTAGGTTAGTGTTTGGGAAGCGTTGCAATTATACTATGCCGTCGGATGCTCCGACGCCTGCTTCATCTAAGAAGCGTAAGGACAAAACAGTGAAGTCTAGGGGTGAGGAACCGGCTGTCCCGGACGTCGGTCCTTTAGAAGGCTCAGGGGAGCCAGAGGTTTTGCCAGGAGTCTCTATGGAGTCTCAGGCAGATACTTTACTGTTACAGGATGTGCCCTCTCAGGAGGTAGGCCAGGCTGAGGGGGGTTCTCAGGTAACTGTTCTTCCCTCTCTTCCCAAGGTAGTTAGGGCCTCTCCTTCTGTTGCCAAAGCTTCTTTTAGAGGAAGGCCAAGTTCAGCTTCTCTAGGGGCTTCTCCTAGCATTTCGGGCTCTGTGCCTAAGAAACATATGCTTAAAATGGCAGAAGATTTGATTACTCTGATTAGAGGTTCTATGCCCCCACCTGATAAGAGGCCTAGGGTGGTACAGGAGTTTGATAGTTTTGAACAGTGTTCACAGGCTTCAGAGTCTTCTGTGGAAGACTTGCAAGAGTTTCCTACTTATTCTGATTCTGATGTGGATGATTCCACTCCTTCAGCTTCTCCTCCTGAGGATTTTTCATTTTCAGAGACTCTTCACTCCATGAGGGAGCACTTTAAATGGGAAGGCCAAGATTACTCTGACTCCAGAAAAGGCTTAGGGAATTCTTGTTTTGCCCCAGCATAGGCCCTTAGCTATTCCTCCTGTGTTGAATGTGGTGGAGGATGTTTTGCAGAGGCTTCTCTGAACCCTGATTCCTTGCCTCCTGCTCCTGTTAAGCCTGATAGGTATTATAGGGTGCCCGAAGCTCATAAGTATTTGTTTAAGAGTCCCAGGGCGGACCCAGAAACTGTTTCTCAGGGGCCTAAAGGTGTTAACGCTTCTGTGGTTAAAAATCCTGTACCCTCTGATAAAGAGGCAAGGGCTTTGGATAGGTGGGGTAAGAAAGTATATACTTCTTCCACTCTAGCCATGAGGGCGTTGAATTGTCAATTTCATATGCTGAAATATCAGAGTTATCTCAGAAGGACGGTCATCTGCTCAATGTCAAGCTTCAATCTCTTCATCTCACAGCTTGGCATATTCTGTGTTGAAGCATGGTAGGTCTCAGCTTCCTCAACAAGTTTTAAATGTGATTATGGAAGCTAGAAGGCCTAGTACTAGGAGAGTGTACGCAGAAAAATGGAAGAGATTTTTATTTTGGAGTACAGCAAAGAATTTGGAGGTTTCAGAGCCTAATTTGAGTGTGGCTCTTCAATATCTTACTGAGTTATTGGACAAAGGTTTGTCTTTCTCTTCCATAAAGATTCATGCTGCAGCAATTTCAGCTCACTATGATTGTGACCCTCCTTTGTTTTCGCATCCTTTGTTCAAGCAGTTTCTTAGAGGGGCAAAGAATATAAGACCCCCACGTAGAGCTTCTACTCCTGCTTGGGATCTCAATTTTGTGTTGGAAAAACTTACTCTACAACCTTTTGAGCCTGCAGCTACTGCTGAATTGAAATATTTGTCATGGAAGACTGCTTTTCTGTTGGCTATTACTTCTGCAAGAAGGGTGTCTGAGTTGCAGGCCCTTATGGCAGTAGAGCCTTTTTGATTTTCCATAAGGACAGGGTATCATTACGTACTAATCCTTCCTTTATGCCTAAGGTGGTTTCTAGTGTGGCTTTAAACCAAACTATTCATTTGCCTACGTTTTTTGCAGATCCTCAAAATAAAGGGGAAAAGATTTTGCACACTTTAGATGTTCACAGGCAATTGCGTTATTATTTGAGCAGGACTAAAGATTTTAGGCAGTCTCAGCAGTTACTTGTTTCTTTTGCTTTAAGTTCACAGGGCAAGCCTGTGTCAAAACAAACTATTTCTAGGTGGATTGGCTTTTGCATTGCATTTTGTTATTCCCATCATGGCAAAGAGGTTCCAGCTGGGATTAGGCCTCATTCCACTAGGGCTACTGCCACTTCAACAGCATTTCTAACGGGGGTGGCAACTAAGGATATTCTGGAAGCAGCTACTTGGAGTTCAGTGCATTCTTTCTCTAGGCATTATCACCTGCCTATATACTCTAAGACTAGAGCTGGTTTTGCCACAGCTGTTTTACAAGGCATGTTGTCAGCTCCTGCTACTTTATAATTTGCCAGCCTCCCTTACCTCTGCTTTGGGATTCTACCCAATTGTCAGGACTGCAGCAAGGGAAGACGAAGAACATAGTACAGTTTTGTACCTACCATAAATGTAGATGTTCGAGGATTCCCTTGCTGCAGTCCAATTTACCCTCCCTCCTTCCCCTCTGTGTTTCAGGGTGGTTGTGTAGGTGAGTTTACATGCTTATATTTTTTGTATATATTACTGTATATATTGTACATGTTTTTTGGTACAGGTTGTTTTTGGGACTTGTCTTTTTGGGTCTTCTGACATCTGGGGCAAGAAAAGACTGAGGAAATGACGTTGGTCATGCGCATTAGTACCCTGACGTTCTGACGTCAGTCTAAGGCGCCATGACCGACGTCAGCCTTATACTCTGGTATTCGGGCCGACTGGGACGCGGACTATACCCAATTGTCAGGACTGCAGCAAGGGAATCCTCGAACATCTACATTTATGGTAGGTACAAAACTGTACTTTCTCATTCCTGTGAGACACAGCAAGTTACATACAGCTTGGGAGGGACCCTACAAAGTGGGAAGAAAGGTAAGTGATGTTAACTACATGGTGGAAGTGCTAGGCAGATGGCAGGGGCACAAATTATACCATGTTAACATTATGAAACCTTATCAAGATAGGGAGGCCCTTGTGCCTGAGCATTTGCAGTGGATTGCAGGAGTCGTCTGAGGGAGATCTGGGGACTGATCTCCTCAGTGAGGCTCGGGCTGACACCTCAGTGGAAGGGGCAGCAATGTCCCAGCAGCTGTCTCCTACCCAGGTTTGAGAAATCCAAGCAGTGTTGCAGGAAGTTTGGGTCGTGTTCATTGGGAAACCAAGGTGCACCCACCTGTGCAGCACCAGGTGGATACAGGACCCCAAAGGCCTATTAGGCAGCCCTCTAATAGAGTGCCTGAGAGAGTCAAACAGTCTCTGAGGGAAGAGGTACAGGAGATGTTGGAACTAGGGATGATTCAAGAGTCCAACAGTCCCTGGGCTTTGCCAGTAGTGTTGGTGCCAAAGAAGGATGGCAGCACCAGGTTATGTGTGGATTACAGGAAATTAAATAGTCACACAGAGTCAGATGCTTACCTCATGCCTAGGACTGATGAGGCCTTAGAGCAGCTGGGTGGGGCTAAATATCTTACAACCATTGATCTTACCAAGGGTTACTGGCAGGTGCCCTTGACTCCCAGTGCTAGAGAGAAGTCAGCCTTTGTGACTCCTTTTGGCTTGTATGAGTTCACAAAGATGCCCTTTGGGATGAAGAATGCCCCAGCGACTTTCCAGAGGCTGTGGCTAATATCCTTGCAGGAGGGTTTGCCCTTGCTTACCTAGATGATATTGCCATCTACAGCCATTCCTGGCAAGAGCACCTTCAGCATGTCAGGGAGGTGCTGGGCAGACTACAGAGGGCAGGGTTGATCATTAAGCCGAGCAAATGTCGTGTGGGTATGGCAGAGGTCTTCTGCCTAGGACATAGAGTGGGGAGGGGTAAGATAAGGCCAGAACCTGCCAAAGTGGAAGCCATTCAGGCATGGCCTGCACCTGTTACCAAAAAGCAGGTGAGGGCATTCTTAGGGACAGCAGGGTACTACAGAGAGTTTGTTCCCAGTTATAGCACCATAACTGCTCTCCTCACAGACCTGACAAGGAAGAACAGGCCAGATAAGGTAGTGTGAACCCCAGCATGTGAGCAGGCATTTCAGAAGCTTAAGGAAGCTTTGGGAGGAACCCCTGTGTTAGCCAGTCTAGACTATAGCAAATAATTTGTTGTGCAGGTGGATGCTTCAAACTATGGGATGGGGGCTGTACTTAGCCAGATTTCTTCAGAGGGAGAAGAGCACCCAGTGGTTTATCTCAGTTGTAGGCTCCAACCCAGGGAGGAATGCTATGCAGCGGTAGAAAAGGAATGTCTAGCCATAGTGTGGGCAGTACAAAAACTTCAGCGTTATCTGTATGGAAGAAAATTCACTGTGGTGACAGATCATAACCCTCTAACATAGTTAAACAGAGCCAGTCAGCAAAATGCCAAGTTGCTAAGATGGAGCCTGGGGTTGCAAGCATATATGTCAGTGCAGCACTGCAGTGGGAGTAGCAATGCCAATGCAGATGGGCTCTCAAGACCGGGAATGGGTTGAGGTACACCCAGATAGACCTGACACTGTCAAGTGATGTTTCTTAAGGGGCACTTGAAAAACTTGCTTGAGTTCCCCGGGGGGGGTGAAGATTGGAGGAAGACGGGTGAAGGCTGGCAGCCTAGTCAAATAGAATTTGATACATAATTCTATCAACTGCATAAATAAATGTAAAATACAGGCTTGTGTTTTTAAATGGAAGAAAACACTGTAAAATGTGAACTTCAAGATTGTTGCAACATTGCCATCTTCTGTAAGGACAACCAAGCCAAGCATTTCAAATGTGTCTTTTGAAGATGACAAGATATTATGAATCTCTCTGATGTTTTACAAGTCAGTTCCAGTGGGTCTGGATAAAGGTTTCCTGCCCATTATTTTATGTTAAAGTTAAGGGCCAGAATTTACATGTGGAATGTGCTTTATTGCTCTGGTTTCAGCCAGAGTGTATATGTGAAATGCCTTGTATTGTAATTAGCAGGTGTTAGCTTGCTAAATAATGCAGTTTGTGGCCTGAGAAAAGCCTAAGTGTGAAATTATGTAATTTGTGAGGGCCTCAGCAGAGCTGTTGGTTAGTGTTTAAAAACTATTGTTCAGTGAGGGACTGGAAGCATTTTGATCTTGGGCATCTAACCCAGCACTGCTTGCTCTTTATGTATGTAAATAAGATAATAGCACTGTGATTTCTCTTAGGAATAGTTAAACTTAGAAGAAAGTTAGTCTAAGTATTTTTCTTTGAAATCAGATCATTTCTACAGTATTGTTTTAAGTTTCTGTGTGATCTCTGAACTTGAGTAGCATTGTACTGTAATAGTATTGTCTTGTGTTTTAATTATTTATTAAATATTTTTAAAACCTTTACCTGTGAGTGGTTTATGTAGAGATAATTTAACCGCTAAAGTACATTACATATTGACTGTCTAAGTCACTCCAGATTAAACCTGGACTGTTAGTCATACTACCATTGGATTATAATATTACATAGTGATAATTGGACACCCTTTTAAGGGCCTTTTAGTAGCTGATAATATTAGCTGGTAGTGGCAGAAATTACTACCGTATAGTCTGGGTAAAGGGGCACAGCTAGAGAATCTGTGTCAGCCTTTCCCAGGAGTGTCTGTGAAGTTGTATAAATACTTATCTCAAAGTGTGGGTGTGTCAGCTACCTGGGCAGGAACACAAAGCACTGGTTAGACAGAGAGAGAGTACTGGAGGTTAGCTTGCCAGCTAGGCTGAGATCTGGACCTTATAGCTGTGCCAGTGGGGAGTCTTATTGGGGACCTGGTGAGCAAGGGAGCAACCAACCCCAGACTGACTGACTGTAATCTCTGTGTGCACTTAAGGGAAATTGTACTTTACTGTGGTATTAGTTATCCTTTCCTCTTCTAGGAGTCACCCTGTCTGGTGTCAGTGGTGAGGATTGAGGCTCCTTGATTGCTGGGCCAGGGCATGGGCGTCACACCCTCTACGAGGAAACTCTGCAGAAGTAAATGGAAAAGATTTGTTTGTTGGGCAGAGCAGAACTGGGTAGAACCCTTCTCAGCCTTGATTTGTTCTGTTCTTGAATTTTTAGCAAGTTTATTTAATGAGGGTACTAGTTCATTGACAAAGTCCAACTCACAGCCATTTCGAATTTCCATGTGGGGTTTCACAATTCTTCCCTGACTTCCTCTAAACTATGCAAAATATTTTTGAAAGGTACTCTTCTATTTAGACCTCCTTACAAAGATCCTATACCACCATGGGATTTAAATTTAGTACTACAAGCCTTGACACAGTCTCCCTTTGAACTGCAGCTAAATGTGAGCTAAAATTCTTAACATCAAAGACTATATTTTTAGTTGCAATTGCATCTGCTATAAGAATTTCAGAACATCAAGCATTATCTTCTAAGCCCCCATATTTGATTTTCCGCAAGGACAGGGTTACCTTGTGTACCAATGCTTCCTTCCTACCTAAGGTGGGGTCAGAATCCAGCATTAACCAACCCATTAACCTGTGAGTATGCATCAAAAACATTGCAAATAAAGGAGATATTCTGCACTTACTGGATGTTAATAGACAATTGTGCTTCAACCTGCACAGAACAAAACAATTTAGAAAGACAGACTACTACTTTGTTTCCTTTGCACATCACAGGATATTCAAATCGGTCACAAAAGTAACTATAGCCAGATGGTTGACAGATTGCATCTGTTTTGTCTTTACTAAATTGAATCTCCCCCTAACAAAACCATTAAAGGCTCATTCAACTAGATATATGGTTACTTCCACTGTATTTCAGTCTAGAGCATCCTTGGACAATATGTGTGTGGCTGCAACTTGGTCAGATCCTCATTCCTTTATCACTCATTACAAACTGGATCTGTCCTCAAGAGGAAGAGTGGCCTTTCGCTCAACCATACTCCGGAATATCCTTCCTTAGAGTACATCTGGGAATTTAGGCAGTTGGGGGACTCTGTCCCATACATTGAGGAACTAATGAAAATTGACATCATCAGATAAAGAAGTTAAGTACTTATCATAACATTCTATCTGTGTTGTCCATTTTCATTCTTCCACAACTCTCCACCCTCCATCCCTCTCCATTTCTCACAAATGACTGCTGGAGGAATGAGACCATTAAGGACACTAAGAACACCACATGTCCCTTGTGTTGAACTCCAATTATGGCAATTTATTTTTAGTATCTCTCTCTCTTTCTCTCCCAAGCTGTAAGAAGGATATGAGGGATGTTAGGCATGGTGAATTGTGGGTAGGAAAGGAGCTCGAGAGTTTGTTGGTCTTCATGAGCTGGTGTAATGGCCAAGTTAGATCTGAATCCATACGTTGAGGAAGAATGAAAATGGAAAATTGAGATGGAATGTTATGGCAAGTACATACCACTTTTTACAGCAGATGTTATCTTGCGTGTTGTAAGGAAACAGATTAAGCAATCAGAATCCCTTAAACCTGTCCAAACAGAACAGCACTTTCTCCCATACTCCCTTTATTTTTAACATATAAAGAAAGGTTGCTTACATTCTCAGCCCTTATTAATCTGGTCATTAAAATTTTAGTCTTCATATATTAATACTGTAAAAAGTTAGTAGTGTTTTTGTCTGTATTACACAGTAATTTACTCTCTTATAGGTTCATAGGTAGATACTAGGCTATCAGCCCTGGGGTCTATATAAGCCTAGCCAAAAAGGTTCCCTGGCTTTCGCCACCCAAGAAGATTATTTTCCTGTGCCCCTGTCAAGCAGTGCTTCAGAAGTGATCCCCGGGGTGAATTTTCTATTTCCCATCCAGTTGTCAAGATTTTTCTTCAAGAGGTCCATTGAAGAGCTTTGCTTGACATGAATGGGTAGTTTGTTCCAGAGTATGGTAAGTCTCTGGGACAGGAATCTATCCCTCCAGCATGTCCTGTTTATTGTGGTGACAAGGTTTATGTCCCTGGAGCGTGTAGTTCAGAGAGATTGGCATTTCTTTAAGTGTAGCATGTCCAACAGCTCTGAGTTTGACATAGCTTTGTATGTTAGGCAGAGATCGCCTCTGAGTAGGCGATATGTGACTGAGTAAAGCTGGAGTTTTTTGAGACAGTCTGCGTATGGCATCTGTTTGAGGCCAGTAATCCTCTTAGTGAGGTATTTCTGTGGCCTTTCCAATTGTTGTAGGTGTCTTGTGAGATGCATGCCAAATGGGGCATTGTACTCTAATGGGTCTGATGAGGAATAAATAGTGAGGAACAATGACCTCCTTTTTTCTAGAGGAGAGCCCTTTTGTGATGAGGTGTGCCACTTAGAAGGATTTCCTGACTACTGTGGCAATGTGGTTATCAAAGGAGAGACTGCTGTCCACCTGTGTCCTGAGGTCTCATCACACTTTTTGTGTTTAGTGAGCTACCGCTTATGTGGTAGTTCATGTGTACCGAGTTTTTCCCAAAGGGGATTATGTTAACGGCACATCTTTTCAGTTATAAAAGGTCAGTCGAAAGCCACTTTCTCATGCTGCTTTTATTACTGGTTGACCTTATGTTGTGATGTAAATATCTCGGGTCAGGAATGGAAAGGGTGTACAAGTCATCACATATATCCTGTTAAGCAAGTAATAAAGCAAACCACCCTTTGTGTGGTATTGTGCTGAATGCCTTCCAGGTAATAAATAACTTGTAGAGGACATCTAAAGCACCATTCTTTTCTGCATCCCAGTTTACTGAGTGAAACAGTTATGCTAGAGTTGTCTAACACAGACCTCCTCATTATGAATCCATGCTGCTTTGCCTCCACTGCCCTACTGACTTCCAAATATTCCTGCTTTTCTTCTCTTTAATAGAGATTCTATGCATTTATCTGCATCTTTAATGTTTCTACTGTTATATTGAGAATATCACATATGCCATGTTCCTTTCTTCATCTCCTCATAATTTATTAGAAATGTTGTTTATCTATATTAATGGTGAATGTTTTCCCCATCATGCACTAACTCCTTGTTTGTTTCAAGACCCTGTGTTGCCTCCTGTCTTCTCTTCCTCCCCTCATGACCCAGTGCCAGCTCACACCATTGTTTTCAATTTCACATTTGTTTTATTTTATTTCGGTTTCCTTTACAGAATTTCCCTCCTGTGTACAACCCACTTTCAAAAACTATCCAAAGCCACACCAGAGGTCAATTCCTCGTTGGTCAAATCCGACCACAAGCTAATCATCCTAGACATCCACATCCCGCTCCCACCCCCCATTAGGAAACAACCGTAAAAATTTTTTTCCAAAGCCAACTTCACGCTTCTTAAGACAGAAGTGGCAAACTTCATGACACCCATGCTGATGGACAATAGAGGTACGACTGCTGAATCCTACACAAATGCACTTTATAAGCAGTTGCACAAGTGCATGGATCGTGCTATCCCTAACAGAACCAAGATGCTATCCTCCAAAAAAGGAAGCCAATCTGGTGGTCTTCTGCCATAAACAAACTCTACAACAGAAGAAAGAAACTGTTGCAAAAAAGAGTAAAATCCCATGATTGGAGGAACTCCCTAGTCAGCCTCAGTAAGAAGCTGATATCCCCCATAAAATCCTCCAAAGCTAGTTATGAAAACAAAATTGCCACTGATTCTAAAGACAACCACAAAGCATTCTGTAGGTATGTCAAGAATCTCAATGGCAGCACTCGGATCTGCTCTGAGTTACAGCACAATGGCACTAAATATACAGAACTAACTGATATTGCCAACATCCTGACAGATAGGTTTAGTGCTAACTTTACCCCCCTCTCACCCCCTAGAGGGCCCATCTCTATACCGGAAGAATGCAAAGTTCCTGTAATCACGGCTGCACAGGTAAAAACTGCAATTCTCCAAAGCCAAGAACACAGGATCCATGGGGCCTGACAACATCCCAAGCTGCCTTCTACACGAACTACAGAATGAACTGGCACCTCACCTAAGTACCATGTTCAGTCACAGCCTCACCTCGGGCTTTGTGCCCATTGAATGGTGCACCACATTGGTTATCCCACTCCACAAAGGGGGAGCCACAACACACCCTGGGAACTACCGCTCCATTAGCGTGACGAGCCTGGTCTGCAACGCCATGGAACGTATCCTCATGGAACTCCATAAACAAAGACATTGGAGATCTCCAAACTCTGGACCCCACACAGTTCAGGTTTGTAAAAGGCAGATCATGTCTCTTAAACCTGATAGACTTCTTTGAAGCAGTCACCAAAGCCATAGATGAGATCTCGCCAAGGCATTCAACACCATCTGCCACTCTGGAATTATAGATAAACTCACTAAACTCGGTATAAATCCCTATGTCACAAGATGGGTTGCCAACTGGCTTACTGACAGAACCCACACTGTGAAAGTAGCAGACTCCAAGTCAGACTTCGGACCAGTGACAAATGGAGTACCACAGGGTTCAGTCCTGGGTCCTCTCCTATTAACCTGTACTTCAGAGAAGTAGATACCAAAACACAGAATATTTTTGGCTAACTAAGTTCACAGATGACTGAAAACTAGGAGCCATAATCGAAACTCCTAACGATGTGGGCATCCTACAAAAGGGCCTCACTGAGACAGATGCCTGGTGTCAAAGCCATGGCCTCAAGCTTAATGCCAAAAAGTGCATTGTCATCCCCTTTGGTAAAAACTCTGTACCCATGAACTATCACATAGGTGGTAGTCTACTTAACACCAAAAGTGTGATGAGACCTTGGGACACAGGTGGATAGTAGTCTCTCCTTTGATAATCACATCGCCACAGTGGTCAGGAAATCCTTCCACGTGGCACACCTCATCACAAAACATTTCTCATCCAGAAAAAAAGAGGTCATTATTCCTCTCTACTCATTACATATTAGACCCATTATAGAGTACAGCATCCCTTTTGGTATGTACCTCACAAGACATCTACAACAAATGGAAAGGCCACAGAAATACCTCACAAAGAGGATTACTGGCCTCAAACAGGTGCCGTATGCAGACCGTCTCAAAAAACTCTCCAGCTTTACTCCGTCGCATATCGCGTACTCAGAGGCGATCTCTGCCTAACATACAAAGCTATGTCAAACCCAGAGCTGTTGGATATGCTCCACTTTAAGAAATCTCAATCCCTCTGAGCTACACACTCGAGGGACCTAAACCTTGTTACCACAATTAACAGAACATGCTGGAGGGATAGATTCCTGTCTCAGAGACTTCCCATACTCAGGAACAGACTACATATCTATGTCAAACTGAGCTCATTAGCACTCTTCAAGAAAAATCTTGATGATTGGATGGGAAATAAGAAATTCATCCCAAGGATCACTTCTGTGGCTCTGTTTGACAGGGGCACAGGTGAATAATTTTCTTGGGTGGCGAAAGCCAAGGTACATTTTTGGCTAGGCTTGTATAGGCCCTAGGGCCAATAGCCTAATACCTACCTATGAAAAGCTCCTCATTCATAATAAAAATTTTACTATACTACAATGAAACATACAAAAATGGTCAATTCAGTAGGTGTCATATGCCTGAAAGTATAAAATTGCAAATATAACAACTTAATTCCATTAATATTAGTAAAATAGACTACACAAACAACATTCTGTTGCAGTAGCCCAGATCATTAGTCAAAATTTAGAAACTAGCAAAGGTCTAAGAGATTTTTGACTTCCCTGATTTGTACAATAAGATACTAATCATTTTATTTATGTTCAGATAAACCACAGTTTCCAAAATGCTGTACACACAAATATTACCACTTCTTCTGTATCTTTATTCACTCTACTTCATTCTCATTCCACTAAGCCAGTCTCCTTGCAGGGAAATGCTTGGAAAAAATACAAAATGCAAATCTGGTGTTTATTTATTTATTTGACATTTGTTTACTGAGAAAGTCTAACTGGGCCACAAAGAACCCATTTTCAGTGGAGGCCCGGGGAGAAATACTCCCAAGTACAAAAACATTTCAAGTAGAACAAAGTAAAGTAATTGGTAGTTGTATACATGGTTTTTCACTTAACAGAAGCTAATTAAACTATAGTAAAGCATTAGCACAAATATAACAAAAAGATTACCTACTTAGGATAATTATAGAATAATTTTACATAATTAGTATCAATGTTAGTTATGACATAATGAAGTTATGGTACACATAAGTAGAAAGAAGTAAGTAGCTTATAATTCAGAAAAAAAAGGAGGGGAATGTAGTAAAATGAATAAAGAAGAGAGGTGGAATTAGAGAAAGATAAAACTGAATTGGACAAGTAAATAAAGATATAAGAGTAGGGCAGGTGAGGAGAGAGGAAGACTAAGATTTAAAACTAAGGTGATAAAGGAAAAACAGTTTACGGTAGAAGAGAAAGAAGGTGGAGTGGTGTTGATATGGCAAGAAATTAGCCTGGAGTTGAGCATGAGGATATCCAAGATTTAGATATGTCAGGTACACGCTTGAAGGATGTGTGAATGTGGTTACCTCTTAAGGATAAGGGGAGGGTTTTCCAGCTTTTATCTATATAGAAGTAGTATAGATTTTTTCTGACTGATTTCCTTGGACGATGTTGTAAAAACTGTTTATTGTGTTTTTATATAAGCCAGTCAAGACATATGAGAATATCATCCCTTGGAAGTTCTTTCGTATTAGGCCATGGTTTGCCAGACTGCTCCATATTTAAAGAGGTTGATGCCAAGGGGAATATTGCATCTCCTTTCTTTGAAGGCAGAGTGACTATAAAGTTGACGTGATGAAGGAACATCCTTGCTACTGCACATCTGAGGGCGATTTATGTAAACAAAAGCCAAGGCCAGGACTGGAACAGAGATACCAGTGTTGACCACAGGAACACTAAAGATCATTTGTGTATGACACTAGTCTCTTATGACAAATATAAACCTGAGATGCATGCTTTTTATTAATAACAGGTAAGGTGGACTAAACCATACATACTCTTTCAACTCACGCTACAATGTTTACATTTGCTGATTAGCATATTAAAAATGATTTTCCTTAATTCATAAAGGAAACCCTTGACGCCTGTCAGCTGCTGCTGCTTCTTTGCCAACCTGACTAGAACTATGAATTAAAAACTGACAACAGAAAAATAAACTGTTTCTTTCCCAGCCATCAGTCAATAAGAGCTAACCACGAAACTTTGAATGGCAAAAATATTACAAAAACAATAAGGGTGTACTGGCAGTGCCGGTCACTTCATTTCTGTTTCTTTAAAAAAGTATAATTTCTTCATCTCTGCAGAATAGCCAATGAAAACAAGGAATGTTTTACTTGTGTCGAAAATATTGCACACTATATACAAAAATCTAGATTGGAGTAGCCAACATTTGTAAAAACTAACATCTATTCATTTCTGAGTTGACATATACTGCTGTATATTTTTCAGACAAAGCAGACTAACACTGAAGCCATACCAGATTTCTAGCAGTTATGTTCATTAATCACTTTATAAAACTTACATAAATGTAGTGATTTAAGCTCCAGCTGACTTTTTTATGCCCACTCAATAGGCTTTATTCTGACATGCTAAAATCTAGTAAAAACAGAAAACGTATACCACAAGGCTTATACAAAACTGCTTTGCAAATTTCTACAGATCTAAATGCATCGCATTACAAAAATGCTTCTGTACACTTCTTGTCCCTATTTTTTAAGAGTTTGATTTCCAACTGTATAATAAAATACACAGATTCTGTCTGGAATCACTGCTAAATGTTTAAAACGTTATATACAATGTTAATATATGCAAAAATATTTAAAGATAAACATCCAGTTTGCAAAAAAAAGATAAAAAAAATACATGGTAATGCACATGCAGTCTAGGGGCTGTACTTACAGAGCTTAACATAAATGCTCTTTCATTCTGTACTCGCAGCAATGTATCTTTAAGGTGAAGTCGCTTTGACTGCAACACACAGCTCTGACATAATATATGCTGCTCTGCAGCATGCATCCATAAGAAAAGTACACATCTGGCAAACTTAGACGCGTTCCTCTACAAAAGTAAATGAAACCATTTACAGACAAAATTGTTGTACAGTCAGACGGCCTGACTTATAAGGGGCCACAAGACAAAAATGGCCATTTCTTACCAAGTAAGTCCCAGTGATGTAGCAGTTAATTTCTCAGTCACATTACCATAATTAGCTGATAATAGCAAAAAAGTTCAAAATTGTGAACTGATAAAACTATATCATGCAGTTAATTCTTTTAACCTCCATCTGCATGTTGTGCAACTCTGATAAGATTGCTTAAAAATGATTAAAATTTCCCAAATCCACCTGAAGAAAAGTTGCATGATCTTGGTGGATCTTAACAGCTGCAAAAATAAAAAAATAAAACAACCAGTTGTCTACAAGACCTGATATTCATATTGAATTTCAGACTTTTCCTTTTTATGACTATTACTACAGAGCCATTTCAATTGTTCTGAGACCAGTACATCCTACAGC
Source organism: Protopterus annectens (assembly GCF_019279795.1). Taxonomy (NCBI): domain Eukaryota; kingdom Metazoa; phylum Chordata; order Ceratodontiformes; family Protopteridae; genus Protopterus; species Protopterus annectens. The sequence continues at coordinate 219,201,392 of NC_056734.1, forward strand.
CCCGTTTGGTTCCTGTAACTTCCATCTACCTACAGATGGACCCTTAACAAGTCCTTTAGGAAAGAGAAAGATACCAGGAAACCTGTGTTTCCATTGCTGTAGCCAGTAAAAAATTAAATTAAGCCCATATTGCAGTGCTATTTCACAAAATGCATGGACCCTCCATTAAAATACCTACCTCTTTGCCCGCTTTTCTTCCTCAAACCAGTGATATTACCTGCTCCTTCTGTTCTGTCCCCCTACTATCAATTTACTGCTAGTTTCCCTTCAAATTTAGTAAACTAAGAAGGAAGTCCCTATTATATTTTTTCCCCTATCAATTTGCCTCATACATCTGGACAATCACATGCTTCTTGTTTAGCTCTGTATTAGCTCTATGTATGCATGTTAATGTTCTCAATTTTTTCTTTTCTCTCATATTGCCAACACATCCCACCACTATACATTGGACTCACTTAAGCTTTCAAATCACATTAGTTCTGTTAACTCTACCATATTGCTTTGGCTAAGTGAAACCTTGCCAAGTTATCCTCTGTAAAAACATAAAAGGCTGAACTGCTGGAGAGATGCACCCTTGATGGAAAAGTAACTAATATCAGACTCAAAATGCATACAAATGCACAAGACTTCCATTCCTTTATCATTATTCTGTAGTCTGCTGGTGAAAGGGTTGTAGATGAGATGAAAGCTAAAATGCTAACAACAAAATTATCAGTCCAAAAGAATGTCAGTGTGGGTATGGGGTGGTAAAGATGAATTCCTAGATGACCACTGCTGAAAGGTTGAGCAAAATAAATAAATAAAATATTTTAATGTTGGATATATACTTTCCTAACTATTGCTTGGTTTCTTACCAAAAGATGGTAGAATGATGACATTTCTCTCAAAATGTTTTTTGTAGTCTCATTAAAAACTTCATGCCTGTGTTCTCACTGTTACTAATGGGAATACTTTAATGGGAATACTTTCTATACAGTGTATATAACTTAACACAAGGAAAACTTTACACACACATCAGACACAAGATGAACATCACTAAATTCCACAATTTATATACATTGGTGTCCAAATGTGTATCATTGCATATAACATGGGAGTCATACACATGGCTGTAAATTTTTAAAGCTGTGGGACTAAAGTATTGAAGTTTTTAACTAAGAAGTTTCTTATGTGGTTTAGTGATTCTGGTAGCTGTACATACTGGAATTTTTCCAGCTTGAGGGTCATTCCACTGTGAATTGCTTTCATCAACTTAAGTTTCTCTGTTTAGCAGAAAAAAAATAACTGCTTTTGTTTAAATGCCATTTTTTCTTATTTTCTCTTTTATTAACATGTAAAAGACTTGAAACATGGGTCAAACTATACCTTTTGACTGTATATCAGTAGGATAAAAGACATGCTTCTCACTTTGAAAAAAATACTATATTCTAGATTATATTCTAGATTGTTAACATACATTGTTCAACGGTGCATAGTCATATCAGTACCTCTATCAGCTAACTTCACTCAGAATGGCTTCCAGTCCAAGAGACAAAAAACAATTTAAGTTGCCCCACCATGTACTTTCCGATAAATTTAAATTTTATTCCAAAATGTTAAAAAGAGAAGTGCTCTCATCTTAATAAATAGTAAGACTTCCTCAGATACAAAGAAACAAACATTAACCACTTTTAAAGTTTAAAAATGACATGACAGTCTCAGGAAACAAACCTACCTATTTAACAGCACAGTGTCTAATTACATAAAATGTAGTCGAAGTAAAATTTGTAAAAATCTTGTTTTATACATATATTATTAGATCTCCAATATAAAACAAATTGAACAGGATGTGGATGGAATTATGAAAATGTGTGGAATTTGTAAATAACTGCAAATGTATGGTTTGTTGTAGGAATTTTAAGATCAACGGATGTAGGCTTTCAGTAAAAGGAAATAGTAGATGACATCAGCAGGCCATGTGGAAGACGAGATGCTGGGTAGGCTGCATGAAATGGATGTGTAGACATCTGCAAGAATAAAACTACTGTAAATCCTTGGTATTGGAGCAGTAACTGTGGGATACACACTTCTGCTCCTATGTCTATACACACACACACACACACACACACACACACACACACACACACACACACACACACACACACACAGTTGACTGCAATGAGAACAGAACCCCTACCTTTCTAAGTACACAAACTACAGAACACAGTAATTTATGCAAGTGCCATGGCACAAGTCTATTTTTTATAAGAGTGCAGGTGAACTTATAATAGATTACATCAACAGACCATGTTGGAGACAACATATTGGGAGGCCTGCATAGGCTCATAGCTGCGTAAGTTCATAGGAGGCTACTAGCCTAATAGGCCTAGGGTTTTTAGAAGCCTAGCTGTGTAAAAGCATATGTACCATTAGTGAGTATAGTTGGATGGTCATTGTTAGCAGAGGACACATGTGCCATTCCAGAGGTGACTTCAGTCACCCAACCAGTAGTTAAGGTTGTGCTTGAACAGGGTTATTGAGGAGCACTGCTTCACATACAGTGGGAGCGTATTACAGAGGAATGCGAGTCATTGGGGGATATATCTATCTCCCCAGCATGTTCTGTTTGTCACAGGCTAGGCTGAAAACCCTGTGCCAAGTTATTCTTGTCCCATTTGATTTGTAGATGCCCAAAGTTTCCAGTAGGGCAGGGTTCGAGACTGCTCTGTAGGGCAGACATAAGTCACTTCACAGCAGCCTGCATGGTACTGAGTACACTGACATATCTTTTGCTCTTTCCATGTCTGTCTGTTTGGAGGCTCTGGAGTCTCCCAGGTACAGTCCTGTGTCTTCTCCAATTGCTGCAGGTGTCTAGTGAGGTACAGACAGAAGAGAGCATTGCACTTAATTAGTGGTCTGATAAGGGTAGAGTACAGACTAGGTATGATGACCCTGGTCTTGGATGTGATGTCCATGTGTACAATGCAGAGTGTGTGTGTCACCATTATGGACACACAGTGATGAAAGTGTAGATTGCTGTCAACATGTACTTTCAAGTCTGACAATACTATGTTTGAGCTTACAGGGGTGCTCTGTATATCATAATTAGCAGGGGTACTTCATTGCCAAAGGGGCCAATGTGGCATTGTGTGCTTTAAGGTACAGTCTGAGTTTGGCACCAATCATTTGTGTGTGGCAGCCCCTTCTGTAATATGTTACCATAATTGGGGTGCTCTATATTAGTGTGACCAATTACCAGTCATCTGCATACTTGGTAATCCACAGGCCATCTACCATTGCCTGAACTTCAGGGATGTAGTTCGCAAACAGTTGAGGCCCAGCACAGATCCCAATAGTATTCTAATGGTAAGTGGCTAGTGGTGGAGGTGCAATCCCCAACTTTGAGAGTATGTCTTCTGTCAGTGGGCAAGTTGTCTATCCCTCTACTACTGTATGGCTTAATTCCAACATGGAAGATCTTCACTATGAGACATGAATGGGTAATAGTGTCAAAGGCCTTGGATAACTCATCCTAGGTGGTATGTCCTGTTATCCCTCCTCAAGCTCTTTGTGTCAATGTCAAAGAAGTCCACTAGCTTCAATAAGCAAGATATACCCCTGACAAAAACAAAATGGGTCGAGTCAAGTGTGTTGAAGGTTGCCCATGTCCTTGTGTATATAGTCCATGCTGATTCCTTCCCTAGCTTTGCAGATAAGTTTTTTTAGGCATATGGGTCAGCAGTTGTAGTTCTGCATTTTACCAGATTGATGTGCATTGCATAGCACACAACATTTGATATTACATTTTGTACTGTTGTTGATATATGTGTGGGAAAAGTACTGAGACACCTGAGTCGCAGTGCTTGAGGGGTAGCAACACATGGATGGTATTGTAAATATGTGGCATATTGTTAGGTAAGGCTCTCAGTTTGTAATGTTTCTACATATAATTTCATGTCATACACAGGGAATGGACAGTAAACAGCAATAATTCAGCATAATATGTAGATTTCCAAAGTGTGGCAAGCAGTGGGTTTCTGTGATGGTTGCTAAAGTGCATACGTATGCGTGATGCACATTTGTGCTTAGCTAAGCAGTGTGCAAATGAGAGCCACATTGTTAAAGTCTGACAGTTAGTACTGAGTCTATGAAATATACCTGGTGCTTAACTGACTCTGTGGCAGCATGTGTTAATGTATTGATACATTCATTGTTTGGGCCGGATGGTACTTTGTACGACTACATGTGTATATAATACTTTTAAATACATTACTGCTATTCACCATTGCTGTGCATTGGTGTGCAATGCACACCTTCACATAAAATTGGTTTAAAGAGGTGAAAATGGGTAGATAGGACAGTGGTGAAATGAGGAGCAAATGGGGGGGGGGGCAAAGGGAAAGCAGGGCAGAAATATACAGGAGGGAGGTAGGAAAGAGCCAAAGCTATCCATTTCTTTAACAGTGTTAAATTAACATATGTGAAAAATATTAACTGAATTTGGACTGTCACCTCCAGAGAGGGGGTGACCACAGTATAATTATGTTGTATAGTCAATTGGACCAAATCAAGTGTGCCAAGAAGAAACCTACAAAATAGAGAGCTATATATAGGATGATTTATTTATTCTTTTTGTGAGACAGGTGCCAATTTTCTTTGAGAGAGAGAGAGGAATGTTGGGGAAGGGCTGCAAGTATGTCTGGGTCAGGTAAGTTGGGTAGGTAAGAAAGCAATTGCAGACAGACATGACAAACAAGACAAGAGACAGGGATGGTGATGGACACAAAAGGTTGAGGGACACCATGCTTGGAGTAAGGGTGGGGACATCCTGAACCCACACTCATCAAGCTGGGCAGCTGTGAGAATTGAATCCTCACTCAATGGACTCTCATCACTGTCACCTCACTCCGCTGCTTGCTGGAATGCTTGACATCATCTTCTCTTCCTCTTAGTACTACACAAAATGAGGGAGAGCAACATCTCCAGCTGGTGTAGGTGTGCACCATCCCTGGCAATTGGTACAGGTGATAAAATCACCACCTCCACCACTGCTGCCGGAGGGTACCACTGGACCAGCTTGTAGGGCAGGACTACCTGAGAGTGCAGGGGCAGCAGTAGCAGTGCTGTCAGGTTGGCTTCCAGATGCACTGGGCATCGGTGCTGGAGCCAGTGGAGTGGGGGCAGCAGATCCTGTGTGACAGGCCTATCCCGCTGTGCTGTGGAGCATTTAGTGATGTGGTACACATGGATGACATGGACACATTTTGATGACATATAATAAAATTAAAAAAGAAAAGAAAAATATATATATTTTTTTTACAATAAAATAATAACTATACAGGTTACAGCAGGGCATTTGTGCAACTGGTATAGAGGTTTTAATTTAAATGTTATTGAAGAATTAACAGTATTGTACAGTTGGGAAGTGTGGTATTTGAACACAACCTCTGACTAAAGTCTAATATTGTGTTCTTAGTTTGTGCTGCAGACTGATGAATGCATACTTTCTTTTACAGTTGAGATATGCATGCTCAGTTCAATACAACTCTATAAAATACCAAAAAAGCTATTTTTAACTTTCAATGCTGCCATAACAGTACTGTTCTGGTGCATACATTCATTGCTGTAGATCTCTGGCAGTGGTTGTGTGATGCAATCTGTAGTATAGTGTGCATCTGTAAGAGGTATCAGCTACATACTGCATTTGCAGGAATGTATTTAAGAAAAATCTGAAGCAAAGGTTTTTACATTTTTATCCGTATGCATTACTTAGAAGTATACTGATCGTATGGGCATGTTTGTCAAGCCATTTCAGAGGTGTACATGATTGCCAGTACATGAAAATGGAATACTGTGTGATAAATTTGTACAAATATTTCAGGGACTGTTCCTTTGATAGCACTTTTAGCATTTTAAAGATGGTTTGTTAGCAAAATGTAATTTTCCTGTTCTTTTGGGGTGGGTGGAACAAAAGTGAGTTAATGTTATGGCAAAAACAAGGATAGGTTTCTCTTGTTACTGTACTTGTTTTGTTTCCTGCCTGTTGTTTGTATTTCATGTCTGCAGACTTGTATGTTTTTCCAGTGGGTAATACTGAGTGGCTACCTTTTCTGTTTTATCTTGAAACAATTTTTATTTATTTATATTTGTTGACTGGGAGTGTCCGACTGGACGTAGGTCCATTTTCAGCGGAGGCCCGGGGAGAAAAGCACCACAGTTGAAATAGACAGTAGTCACATTGGATTACATAGCGATTTAACAATTTACATAGCAATTACTTACAACATATTTACAGATGAAGAACATAGTACATCAGTAGACAACTAGAATCTTTATCTGTGAAGTGCATAACAGACATTAACAAATGTTACAAGTAGAAGTTCCTGCTGTATAATAAGTACTGGCTTATGAGCATCTGAGCTTGCTATAATCAAGGTAGTTAGTGGAGTGGAAAGAAAGGTAGTGGTTGGATGGGGTGGGTGATATTAGAGTGGGAGTTGCAAGGGCATAGCCAACATGTTTTTAGGTGTGCTTTTAGTAAAGTTTTGAAATGGGTGCATGATGGTATGGAGGTAATTGTGGGTGGGAGGGAGGTCCATAATTTGGCTATGGTGCAAGAGGATAGTGCTTCACCAGCAGAGTTATTGGCTTTAGTGATCTGCAAGTGATTTTTGTTGCTGGATATTAGTGGTCTGGTGGTGCAATAGAGTTGGAGTAGATTCTGGAGGGATGGGACATTTAGTGGATGGTTTACTAGTTTGTGGGCAAGTGAGAGTTGATACCATTGAAGGAGGTGAGGGAGTTCAAGCCAGCCCAGTTCAACAAGTGAGAGACAGTGGTGACTACGGTAGGATGCCCCTGTGGCGAATTTGGCGATTTTGTTGTAGCAGGTCTCTAGCTTGTTTAGATCACATTGCCTTAGGTTGGTATACATTGGAGAGGCATAAAGCAGGGTAAAGATAAGGTGGGAATTTGCTATTGAAATCTTTGCTGCTTTAGTGAGAAGTTGCTTATTTCTGTATAGCGCTCCTAGTTTTTTGTGGACTTTTTTTATGGTCATGGATATGTGAATGTCAAATTTTAGTTTATTTTCTATTTCCACTCCTAGCAATTTGGTGTGTTCAGTTGGGTATATAGTGGATATATAGTACAATTATTTTGTAGTTCTGTGATACTTATGTGTATTATCTTTTTGTTGTCTTTTAGGGCACCTAGGAGTATGCCACCCAGGTGCGTCAATCCTTGGACAACTCCCTTCACCGATGCTGAGAACCAGGTGATAGTGGATGCCTTTAGGTAACATGTTGCCTTTCTGCTGGAAAGATGACTGGGAGATATGGTATATAGGATGCAAATTTGGCAACAGATAGTTAATGAATCTGAATGCAGTGGGTGGCCATGGCAAGACAAACAAGCAGGTACGCCACAGGGCCACTGACATGATCAAATCTACACGGAGGACAGCAGCTGCAGTGGGCCATGACCAGATGGTTCCCAGAGGAAGGCCTGCTAAGGAACCACCACTAACACCCAATGAAAAGCACCTGGCCAGTATCAGGGATCAAGACCTCTTCCAGGAAAGTGCAGTACAGCATGTGCTGGATGTTGGTGCAGCAGTTTCAGAAAAGGTAAGCACGTCTCAGGAGGAGCTTCCAGGTAGGCTTTGGTATCTCAACAGTTGAATACTGTTGCATAGTAAAACAATTGAAATCAATAAATTATTTTGTTGGTTTTGTCAGCCACATTCTTGTTGAAAGTATAGTTAATGGACATATAAAGGGGTAACATTATTACTCCCCTGTGTTACTGTTAATTGTGATGATTATGCCCTTGCCTCTTGCTTAACTTTTTCCAGGACTGTCTGCATTCCAGCAGAGTATCTCATCTGCAGATGGTAAGCCAAACATTTTTATGTCAGTACTGCTGAGCAATTTAAAGAAATATTTTAGTGTGTGCAATTGATGTCAGGCCTGTTGTGTGTATTGCTGTAAAGTCTGTAATAGTGGCAGCACAGTTACTTTAGCATATTTTGGACTACAGTAGTGTAGGTATTAATTTTTTCTTGTGTCTGTTGCTTTTTATCACAGGTGATCATGACAGTGGGAGCGTGAGTCCTCTGCCATCTGATGTCAGTGTATCAGCAAACTCTGATGATAATGGTGGCCAAACTGAGGTACAGTCAAGGGGTGCAGAGGTTGAATCTGACACTGAGGCCATCCCCTGCAATTTCATCGGACACAGCCAGTAGGCCTATGCCTACCCATTCTAGTGAGCCCTCAGATTTGGACCGGTGGAAGGCGAGGCTATTGATCAGGGAAGTGTGGCTACTGCTGCTTCAGTGCCTGTTGATTCTGGCTGTAGCCAAAGTGTGGGCGAGGTGCCACACCAGAAGGTTGATAGGGGGGCTCTGAGGGGGCCTACTCCCACCCCCCTCCTGGTGCATGTGTCTCTTCCTGTGCTGGTCAGTGTATGTTTACGGCCATCATGGAGGCACAGGCATGTTCCAATAGGTGCTCCAGACAAATGCTCATGGTTGTAGATGTGGCACAGTCTGACAAGGGTAACTGCCTTCACCATGTTGACAGTTCAATGAATTAGATGAATGACAAGTTGGAACAAGGGGTGTCAGTGATGGACCAAGGGTGTCTGTCATGGAAAGAGCATTGTCTGTGATGGAACGTCTGCTGGGAGGGGAATGGCATCCTCTTGGCTGTAGATTAGCCACATCATCTGCTGTCAGCCAATGTGGCCATGCCGGATCATGTTCCTATAGTGGCAGTACTTCCACTGCTCTATCAGTGAGAGTGCTGTCCACACCCATACATGGCAGGCCATGGAGTCATGGTCCTGGGCATCCCCGTGAAGGCAGCTTGTCCAGCAGACATCAGTCACGTTCAGGTAGCAGCAGTGCATCTAACCATGGGCATGGGCATGCTAGTGCAACTCCTGGCAGAGCCAGTTCTTGTGGTCAGGGATGACAAAGATGAACTGCACCCTCTACCATGCACAACTGACTCCTGTCCAACATATCAAGATGTAGAGCCAGCACAGAGCTTGGCTGTGTTCATGCAGACTCTCGCATACCAATTTCACCTGGAGGACCCCTACAGTTACACACACACATGCAACAGTTGCTAATTTTGTCTCACTGGCCATTTGTTGGTTTATCCAAATGGCTGCCTACTTCTCTTTCTTACTCACACACACTCCCCGACCTGTTATGCCAGGCTAGGATTCCTACCACCCACCCTCCACACACACAGAAAACACCCTGTGCAAGTGATGGTAACTGTGCCATATCCCTGTTTTCTATCTTTTTGATTCAAAGATATGTAAGCTTTGTGTCTGATGCTCAGGGTGCATAGCTAACTTAGTGCTTAGTATGTCTGCACTTGTGGTGTTGAACTGGTAATTATACCTTTGACTTATGTTGGCCTTAGAAAGTTAGACAGTTGATAGCATCAAAATTTCCCAGTTTTATAGTAAATGATCTTGTGAGGAGTGTGAAGTCAGAAACTGCAATATGCATCATTACTTTCTAACTTTTCTCTGTAATGATTTTCCAGTACAAACATATGGTGCTAAACTGAGGGCATACAAAGATCATCAGTACTTTTGCGAGGTATGACTGTATGAATCTTTGATGTTTGAGGCCTTCTACTTAGTAATGGACACACATAAATCAAGTAAGTCTGTGCTGTTACATGTTAAGGTAATTTCTGTACAAATGTACCACCTTTTACTTGCTTACCAGACCAAGTAATTAAATACAAGGATATGCTACACATTCGTATTATTAAACTATACATTCCAGGTTCAGGATTTACCTTATAAATGCAACAGTTGACACAGTTTTAGTTCAGGGAGACTCTGATGCAAGCAGTACATCGCCAATACATGGGGAGGTAAAGGTTTTGTGAGTTGCCTGGCATCAGTGTTACTATATATGTATGTGCATATGAGGAAGGTTTGGGCCCCTAGATTGTGAGTTAGTGTGCTATGTGTTGTCTCTTAATTAATGCAAGGGCATACTGAGCACAAAAAGCCACTGATGTTTCCCCTCTGACTCCTCATCTGTGTGTGGCTGTGTGATCTTGACATTGGTGGTAGTATGTGTACTCCTTCCTGTTGCTGATTCTGCTTGAGCTGTTTTCTCAGTATGATGTTGTGTAGCATTGCACTTACTGTGACTATTTCTGTACATGTCTGTGGATTGTACTGCAGGGCTCCCCCAGATGTATCTAGGCACCAGAACCTTGACTTCAGCAGCCTAAACCCACACTCTGTTATATTTCTGGTTTGATTGTGTGCCTCTTTGTGACATTCTTCCATGTGTGTGTGTGTGTGTGTGTGTGTGTGTGTGTGTATTTCTGATGGGTGTCACCAGCCACAGTTCCAGTGCATAGCCTGCATCCCCCAGTAAATGACCCTGTGGGATATTCCCCCTAGCAAACATCTGGTACAATTGGGAGGTGTGCCTGATATGTGAGTCATGGTAAATGACAGGGTTGCCAGCACACACATTCAAGATGTTTCCCTTGACATTACACACAACTTGACAGTTGATAGAATGGTAGTCCTTTCTATTTATGTAGAGCCTACCCTGTTCCCCAAGTGGTGTCTTAATTTCTATATATATGTGCAATCTATGGCACCCAGTACTTCAGGGTAGTGTGCTACGAAGTAAAACTCCTGCATATTTATGGCCCTCTCCACAGAACTACGGGAGAAATGCATGTGGTCACTGGCATGTTGGAGTATAGCATTCAGGAAATGGTGGAGGATCCTGATACCAGTGACACCCCCAGCATGTTCCCTGTTGGTCTCTAAATGGTACTTGTAGCTAAGATTCCATTGGCTTACACATACCTTTGTCTCCACTGGCTCTGAGTTGAAGATGGCAGAGATCGCAGAGTTCCTGTAGTGTATCCCTGTTCACACTTTAGTGCTGTACAATTTTCACATCATGTGGGTTGTGAAAAGTTTAACAAGGCCTGAAAAACTCTCTTCCTTCTTGGCCTAGGCCTGTTAACAGCAGCAGCAGGATTGGCTTCAGCCTGTAACACATACAAATGAATTAAAGCTGCAGCAGCCCCTAACATTCTGTCCATGTAGTTTCCTATCTATTGCTGTATTCCAAAAGTATTGGAATTTTTAGGAAAAAAACAGCACAGAGTCTACACAAATGTTTTATAGCTTGTTGAATAGCTCCACCTTGTAGGGTTGGTTGTTTAGCATATAATTCAGCTGCTTATGCTGTAATTAGCATGCCACAGTGTTTACCTTGTTTGCATGGGGGGGAGGGTGTGCCTCTACACTGTGCTTACTGAATCTGAATGTTGTTGCTACCATGTGTGTGTTGTGCCGCATCACACGCACACAATGGAAGATGACCATATAGGGTTTATTGAATCCCCCTGCATATGTAATTTTTATGCAGATAAAGTTAACTGGAGGACAGAAATATTGATCTTCTTCTTTAGATCACTTCTGCAGTAGCCTAAGCTATATGGGGCGTCCTTCCAGTATCGGCCTCCCATTGGCTGTCCTCCAAAGCTTCCACATGCTGTAGCTGCCACCTGCATAAGAAATATAAGAAATAAAGCGTAGCTGTTGTGCCAAATTTTAGAACTTTCTTGCCACCAAAGAGTGAAGAGTGCTTCAGAGCTTTGGAGGTTGCCCATCAGTTACGCTTCCCTGGCTGAACAGCTAAGCTGTTCAGTGGGGATTACCTTCCATTAAAAAAACAAAAGGAAAGAGACAGGGAAAATCCTGACTTGGCCACAGTGAGGTGAAGGATATTTCTTTAGTTCAGATACAGTAGTTTCCTGTATGGAGGCTTTCTTATCTTGTTGGAGATTTTCATGGCTGCTTTGTTCTAAAAGAAGATGGTGTTTTAAGCTGCATTTTCGTCATAAGAAGTTGCTGGTACTGCTTGCATTTTTGTGCTGTTTGTGCTTCTGATGTTGTTTTTCCTCATCATTTTTAGGGACCCCTTCTCTAGCATCAATATGAATGAGGGTCCTAGTAAGTCATTTAATACCTTCCTGTTCCGCTAGAAAAATAAACATGTTAATAGGGAGGTTTTGGTTTTAAGTCTAGCTTCTGTCCCTCAGCCGCTGGTGAAGGACTTCTCTTTGGCCGTGAGATGTTGCTCAAACCATATTCTTCTCTTGGTCTGTCTGGTGTTGCTTCTTGAAAAGCTACTAAACAGCAGGAGGCTGACATATGTTCTACTGCTGTTCAAATGCCCTTGTTGGAAAAGGGAGAACCACTCTTATTGGCACCAAGGAAGGGACCAGGTGATATTCCTGTATTACACTCCTCTGAGGAAACTTTTTCTCATGAGGGGACTGTTCATGTGGCCATTCAGTTTCTGAAGGCTGTTCCAGGAAGAGAAAGCACAACATTAACATATTTCTCCTCCTCCTGTTTCTAGAGATGATTGTATGTACGTTGATAAAGGTTTATTTACTGTCTTTCAGTCTTTTAGTAAAGAATTGTCACCTCCTGTGAAAAGGAAGAGATTGGCACCCCTTTCTGATAATGATTCTCAACCAAAGAATCAGCCTTTGTATTAGGATTCTGCTTCTCAGGCTTCAGCTCATCCTCAGGGGGATTCTGAGCTTCAGGGAAGTTACTCCTCAGATTTCCATAAAGGAAGATTGTCTTTTTTGGATACTTTTTCTAAAATGAGACACTTGTTTGACTAGGAGCAAATATATAGTTTTGAAACTCAGATGAGATGCTATGATTTCAGGAGTCCTTTCTTCCGCAAGCTCGTATCAATGCTGTATAACTTGCTCAGGATGTTTTTTTGGCATTTTGTATATCCCCTGATATGCAGTCTTCTATTCCTAGATAACTTGATTAAAGTTTCCCAACCTCACATCTTTTTGCTAATCATAGAATGAACCCAGCGGTGATTACGTTATCCAAATCTGCTTCTTCTAAATTCATTACAGCCGATGACCCTTTGCCATCAGATAGACTAGGTAGAGCTTTGGATAAATTTGGTAAGTAGATTTTTGCTTCTTCTACAGTAACATTTAGAACTGTAACTGTCAGGTTCTTATGCCCAGATTTCCCCTAGCCTCTTTTGATGATACACCAAAGTTAATTGCTGACTTTCCTGCATTAGAGTCTGTGTTTCTCAATTCACAAAGCATACTTTAAAATGTGCATATCACCCAGCTGATGCAGTATCCAGGGGAGCTGCTACATGATTTATCCTGTGGTGATGTGTCTTTTTACATTTTCAGAATTTCCCCTATGCTAAGTCAGAAATTCTTAATACCTCTCTGGATAAAGATATACTGTTTGGTCCTCCTTCTGTGGAGGTTCTCAAATTAATGACAGGGGAAAGTCCACCAAATCCTTCACTTCGCAGGCAGTCCATAACATCAACTTCTATTTTTTTTAACTTACTTTACTAATGTTCTTTTCTACATTCCCTCTTTGTGATATTATTTTGTTATTGTGAAATTTTCCATATCTGGATGCCTTTGCCAGTATTTCTCTTTGAATATCTTTGGGGCTGCTTTCTTTATATTGATTAATTTGGCTTTCTCCTTTGCATTAGATATTGCATCGTATCAAATTTCTCTTTTTTTCCCCATGTCCATATTTCTTTTTTATACTTTTCAAAAATCTCTAGGTTTTATTGTTTATATTTTTGCACTTCATCAGATGCTTCTTTTTCCAAACAGATCAAAGTTTCTTGGTCTGTATACTGTTTTTCACAAATTTGTTGTATTAATGAATACAAGTTTTTATTTGAAGCTTCTGATAGATTTTCTTGTGGAAGTGTTTTTTCTTTCCTCTAATTTTTCTCTTAATCATTTTGTATATATAGTGTCTGGAAATTCTGGGCTTTTTGCACAATAGTAACAATACACAATTTCTTTCTTATCCTCGATGGTCCACTTTATCGTCTTTATGGCTGTTCTTTGGCCTATCCGTTTTTGTGGACTACTACTTCTTTTTACAACAGGGGGCCATCCTCTGCCTGGGCCTGGCCTGGCCCCATTGTAGGAATGTTTCCATATTTTGAGGATTCTACACTGTCATCTTTTCCAGTCCTGGCACCAGTGTGCCTACCAGGATTGGGAACTTTTTTATCCTAGTTCTTGTATACCCAGCTATCTTTTTTTCATTTTTAACCTACTTCTGTCAATAATACATACTATATAAATACAGTCTACACATCAGTGTCATCTTGGTGAGATTTTGTGAAAAACAGGGTCCACCTCATGAAGGTACTCATCAAGACTTGAGGATGAACTCAGTTTCAGGAGTACTAGTCTCCCTTGCTTGCTGACGTATCTCTCCATTTGGACTGCGGATGCTGCAATGAGGAGGCTCAGGTGTGACAATAACACAACAATTGCATTTTACTGTATAGCATAGCACAATACACCGCATCACAAGAAATATGATTTTATCAGAGTATTTCAATAAATAAGCTGTGCACCGCAATGTAACCAGAATGTTGCAGTCCGAAGGCATTTCAGGGGTAGGAAGACAAAACAGAATACAGGTGTAAGTGGCAAAGCAACACAAATGTCATACTGAGATCATCAGCCAGCGGGTGCAACCATGCACAGTCAAACACTCCCCCGTATACATTTTATTGCTATGGTGACTGGAGTGAACATGGCATTCACAACTACTAACACTGTCAGTACTGTTTAGTGCAGTGAGTTTACTACATTTGAAATGTGAATCACATTTGCTTGTCTGCTACAGCTGTTTCCATTATTTATATTTCATACTTTGCAAGATTGCTCTCAAGATTGTTAAAAATGAAAGAGAAGCTCAAAATGCCATGACAACTAAGGTTCTTATTACTGATTTCTTTAACTTTTAATATCATTACAGACTAAGAATGACCCCCCCCCATTTTATAAGTAGCATTGTGTTTCACTGTGTAGTAGTTTCTATATCATGGGAAATAGTTGAGAAGTTCAGTTGATTTATTTTATAGTCAAACCAGTGTACTCTGAGTCAGTGGAATATTCAGTAAGGTACCATGTATGGGGAAATTAATTCTGACGCTGTTTCTGTTTTATGCACAGCTATTCGTAGTACTGTGACACTTAAGTACTTGGCTACAGGGGTTAGGCTCTGGGTTGTGCATTCTTTTCTGGTGGGGGAAGTATCAGCCATTGGTAAGAGTAGATACACTAGATGTACATTTTATTAGGGCGGCACTCTTCAGCTAGCATCTGAACAAGATGGAACCTTGAATGCCGCATATATGCATCTATGGATATTTCACTGCAGCTAGATTTCTGTAGAAGTTCGAATATCATTTCTTTTTATTTATTTATTTGTACCATATGTCTGTGTTGCAAATCACTTGTAACATCTAGTGTAGCACATCTACAATATGATTTCATGTTTTACTGCTTTATAACATCTAAAGCTTGAGCTGTGTGGATGAACACATCCATTGTCTTCTAATGCACCTGATATTTAACTAGCCGAAGGTGACAGACACTTTATTAATCTGATGACAGTGGTGATAATGGCCTCTTATTTATTTATTTGGGGGGATATGAGTTATGCATTGGTATCCATGTCTATCAGGAATGATAGTGAACAAGGGGACCACAGAGTTGTACATTTTTCAGCTCTAAATTTCCAATATTCTAAATTTTCCCTCCACATCCTTTATCTATAAAAATAAAACATGGATACACTTTTTGAATAAAGTGTAACACCAGAGTTAATACTATCTAATTATAAAGTATGTGGGCTCGCTGTCCCCCAAAAATGCTTTCTTTCATATTTTGTTTATGTTGTCAGGCTAATACTTTGTTTCAGTTACTGTAGCTTTTCATAGTGAGACTACCCCTGAGTGAATTGTGGTAGTTATTGTTTTATTTTATTTCCCATTTCCAAAATCTTTTCAGCAAACAGAACAAAGTAGTCCCAGAGCTCAGACCTAATAACTTGTACATAAATGTATTAGTAGTATAAAATAAATAAAAGGCTAGGGTTTAAGTTATCGGGACTAGCTTTCTTTTCAGGAGAAAGTAGTTGGACTGAAAATTCATTGTGCATATTTTGGTAGCAACCGTATGTGTGATCTGTTAATGAGTCCAGAACCAGTGTTTATTATTTGCTTTTGTTTCTGCATACCAGGATGTGCAGGACAAAACACAGACATGAACTGTATAGCTTCAGTTGTTTCTGACCATAGTCCTGACAGCCTCGCCTACTGTACATTTTATATTGTGAAGCTAGATGTACTCAAACTTTAAAACTACATGGCCTTTACAACTGCCGTTTTTTGCTATGTGTGAGTACTACAGTGACCAGGTTATTTCACTCCAGCTGCAGGTGATTCTATCCCACAGCATGTCCTGTAGTCTGCCAAGTTCCAGGCAATCCACTTTGTGAATGGTACACACCAATACCAAGCATGCATTCTTGGCTTTGGAATGGAGTAAAGAAATGGGTAGTTCACAGAGTATACTAGATTAGCAGTTTTTCTATAGTTCAGAGAGTATACTAGATTAGCAGTATTCCTATAGTTCACAAAGTATACTAGATTAGCAGTATTCCTGTAGTTCACAAAGTACACTAGATTAGCAGTATTATTATTGCTACTGGATTACCGTCAAGCCTAGGTTAATTTGTAAATTAGCAGTATTGTTGTTGCTATTGGATTACCTTCAAGCCTAGGTTAATTTGTAATTTTGTCTACAATGTCTGTGCTGTCATTTATAGTGGAGCTTCAGTTAACTCTACAGCACAACTCGTATCTGCTTCTGCTCTGGTATTAAACAATAAAAAATAAAATGCTAAAAAAACTGTGTTTTATATTAGTAAGTGTTCCTTTCATCCTGTACCCCCTTTCCCAAAGCTTCTGCAGGTTCTGGTATCCAGGAAATGATCTGAATTGAGATTCAGTATTATGATTTCTGATGATAAAGCGAATCTAATTGGATTTTCTGGAAAAATGCAGTTCCACTTCAGTCCTAGCGTAGTGTGGCATGGTGGGGGGGTTACCCCAAGGTTCACTACTATTTATTCATTTACTCATTCATTCATTAATTCACTTATTTGTTTACTTGCTTAGCTGATTCAACCATTTGCTAACAGGGAGTTTCTAGTTGGGAGGTCCCATTTTTAGTAGAATCCCAGGGAGACCACTCCAGGACAATGAACAACAACAAGAGGAAGTCAAGTGACAATAGGTATCATACAGTTATTGCACTAGACTTGATCCAGCTAATATACATAGCACAGTGCTAAGTATACCTGGCACAAGAAATTCAACCATACACTTATGGATTACATGGAATTAATTTTCTAAAGCAAGCAATTGAAAAGGATTTGTTATGGCTGAAAACACTGGAAAACAGAGGTAATGTAATACGTTTTAATGGAGCAACTAGGGTTTTACAGCTGCTCAAAGTTTTGAACTAACGAGCTCTTCACAAAGAGTTAAGATCTTATTCATTCAGTTCACCCTTCTGAATCTTAGCCCCCTTTTCTCCTCAGTTTCTTGCCGGCATTCTCCAGTCGTCAGGTGTGTGTGTGTTTGTGTGTGTGTGTGTGTGTGTGTGTGTACATTTTAAAAAAGTAGTATGTATAGAGTGTGTTTTTCTCTTGCACGATTACTTGTGTTTGTTCTGTTGATATTGGTCTGTGCTTACTGAGTGCTGTGTTGTTGGATTGTTGTTTTGACTTTTGTGGTACTAGTTTAAAAAATGGAAAAGGACAAAGAAAGGAGTTTCAGGAAATATTTCATGTGTGGGCATAAAATTCTCCCACAAGTTAATGACCTTTGTGTGGTTTGTTTGGAAGTTCCTCACCTCTCGGTAGAGTGCAAGATGGGGTCAGGGTTTGGTCCTATGGCTCTGGCTGATATAAACTGATTCTCAGGAGGGCTTTTGCTGCTGGACACCTCTAAGGCTAAGAAAGTGTTGGATAAACCCACTAAACAAAAAGATTCTGATACTTAAAAGAAACCTTCATACTCCTCGGGACACTTCTTCACAGCGAAAATGCCAGAAATAGATGTTCCCATGGTACACAGCCCAACATATACTCACTCCTCTGCCAGATCCAGGGCCTATAGATGTAATTCTGATGTTGGACACAGCCCAAGTGGCCAACTGCTAAGGGGGTATCTGACAAGGAAATGCACTGTGTCTAGTCTAGACATCCATTTGCATCCACATGAAATCCTAAGAACACCTCAGAAACAGATCTGGATCATCTGATGTGGAACTTCCTCAAAATGCATTTCAAGATGGGAGTCATACCTTCTCCATCAGCTCAGAAGGCAGGTGCTGCAGCCTAGATGCCTCCTTGTCCAGTGCACCTCTCAGGTTTGGTAGTCTAGGAGCCAATCTTTCACCCAGGACCTGTAGCCTCAGAGATGACACTCAGTCCGTCATTGACTCTGGGGATGCCCTTCCATTAATTGTTGCAGTATTCTTTACCTATGGGATTCTCTGCCATGGATAGTTCAACGTTGGCCTGTATACCAAAGCCTCCTGTTGCTTTAAGGTACGACAAATGTCACACGTATGCTTCTTGTGTAGTGTATGGTATAAAGGTAATGTTCGGATGTAACCATCCTCAAAACATCTTACCACCAGTCTGAATGCATCTTCAGATCATCTGTCTGAATGCCTACATCATTTCCATAAGTCTGAATGCAGTTTTTGTTCAGTTGAATGCCTACATCTTCTTGCTGCTGCCGAGCCATTGCAGATAAATACCCCTTTGGGGTTTTGTTTTTTCTTAGCTTTTTTGTTGCTCTGGAGGATTAATGTCATCCAGGAGGGGTAAATGCCAGTGTGGGAGACAGACCCCCCCATGAAGACCACCACAATAAATGTCTTTTTTGCCTAGAAGCTTCTCACGACCATATGACCTATTCTATTTGTCAGGCTTTCATATCGAAGACCTTGCATAGTAGGCTTTCTTCCCTTGCTTTGTATCTTCAGAATCAGCACCTAAAACTCTCACTAGAGATACAATGGAAGGAACTTACCGCCCCGTGGGTCAGCCGATAGGGAAGAAAAAAGTTAAAAAATTATGACTGGAGTCTTCCTGTGTCCAGCCTCCAACGGGTGTTTCCCCCAAGGTCAGTGAGAACCCGGAGGCTTGCCCAGCTTTGTTGTAGGATTCCTCTGCCATGACTGGGTTGGAGAACAGCAAGGATCTGGCTTGCAGCACATCCAGTGAGGTTTTTTGGATGTTCATGGGTAACCACGGTTGATTATCTCCAAGGGGCGTAGGGATGATGTTCATCGTGTTTCACTGTTGCAGTCATAACTGTAGGGTGCTCCTGCCGGCAGGCAGCCCAAGGTCGGCCAGAATCCCAAAGTCTGGGTCCGGCGTCGGCTGTACAGGCCAGTACCCTGACGTCAGTACGCTCTGGTACATAGCCCTCAGCCGACGCCATCTTCTCCAGTCTTTCTTGCCGTGCGGTGGAAAGCAGCTCGCAAGTTGTTGGTTGGCGATTTTCGTACAGCGTTTTTTTGGTGTTGTTGGTCCGAAGTTCTTACTTCTCTTCTCAAAGCGAAGTACCCCGTTGGGGAATCTTTTTCTTGTTCCTCCGATGTCAGAAAAAGTTAATAATTCTATTACGTGTGGGAAACAAATACCTCATAAAGATTTCCACTCTTACTGTCTACCTTGCTTAGGCCCTGACCACGACGTTTCTTGTTGTCGGTTCTGTGCCAGGTTTAATTCTCGTACTATCAAACGCAGGTACGACTGGGCTTTGAATTATTTTGACAGACGCTTCAATTACAGAATGTCGTCGGACACTACCGGAATTCAAAAGAAGCGCAAAGACAAGGACAGGCCTCCGAGGTCCAAACAGGACTCGTTGCAGCTGGAGCCGGCGTCCGGTTCGGCTGTCGTCAGTGAGGCGTTTTTGCAGCCCCTGTCGTCCGCCACTTCTGAACCGATGGCCGATACGGACTCCCATGGGGAGCCATCAAGGCCTTCTATTTTGTCTGCTGCAGGACCTTCAGACGTCGCTCCCTCGGATGGGTCCGGAACCGCTGTGCAGGTACCGGCTTCTGAGGGGGTATTCAGGCCTACTCACATCACTATTTCAAAGGCAAAGGCAAAGTCAAAGACTCCTGTTAAGTCTAAAGCTCCTGCTCAAGCTTCTTCTGAATCTACTCCCAGGACACAGAAGCAATTGTTAAGGATGGCTGAAGATTTGCTTTCTATGATTAGGGGTTCTCACCCCCCCCCCCCCTGAGAAAAGGTCTCGACAGGATGTTCCTATGGATTCCTCTGACCAGGCTTCTATATCTTCTGTCTCTTCCTCTGATCAGGAATATTCTTTTCCTCCCTATGAGGATTCGGATGCTGAGGACTCCTTGCCCTCTGCCTCTCCGCCTGAAGATTTTTCTTTTGGGGAAACCTTACATGAGATGAGGGAACATTTTCATTGGGAAGGTCAGGATTATTCTGCTTCCAAGAAGAGGCTTAGAGAATTCCTTCTTCTTCCTCAACATAGGCCTTTAGCTATTCCTCCTGTTCTTGACTTTGTGGATGATGCCTTTTCCGAGGCTAATTTGAATCCTGATTCCATGCCTCCTGCTCCCTCTAAGCCAGATAGGTTTTATAGGGTTCCTGAGTCTCATTTGTTCTTATTTAAGAATCCTTCTGCAGATCCTGAAACTATCTGTCAGGGTTCTAAGGCTGCTAAAGTTGCTTCTTCTAAGAATCCTATTCCCTCTGAGAAGGATTCTCGTGCCTTAGACAGGTGGGGCAAAAAGGTATACACTTCTGCTACCCTTTCTGTTAGGGCTTTAAATTGCCAATTTCATATGTTTAAGTATCAGCAATTTCTTTTGTCTGTTTTAAAGCAAAAGCTTGCTTCCCTTCCTGCATGTGCTGAAGATAAGGAACTACAGGATGTCTTGCATGCAACTGAACAAACATAGCTTGCATTGTGGTTTTGATGCTTTGGATGCTTCTTGCAGGGCCGCAGCCTCTGGTACTGTTATCAGGAGACATGCTTGGCTTCGTGAACAAAGTTTACCTGAACAGGTTAAGGCTAAATTGTTAGATGCCCCTGTTCAGCATGATGTTCTTTTTGGATCCAAGGCTGAGGAGGTTATTAAAAAGATGGAAGAAAAGGCAAAATCTATGCAAACTGTGAAAGATTTCTTGCAAGTTCAGCCTCCTAGATTTTCCAGGAATTGGCCCTCCAAAAATTGGTCCTTTCCCACATCTGACAGGCCTCAAAGGGGAAGATATAGATGCTCCAGAGGTCGTGGCCAAGCTCAGGCCTCCTACAGATCGAGACAATGGACTGCTTCTTCACCTAGAAGGGGAGAAGACAGATCCCAATCTCAAAGAAAGCAAACTCAAAGACTCTCTAGGTTGGGCTACAGGACCTCTTTACCTGGATGCCCCTCTCGGAGGAAAACCTTCTCTTTTTTACAGAAATTGGACTCATATTACCCAGGACAAATGGGTATTGGACGTGATTTTAAAAGGCTACAACTTCCACTTTCATACCTTGCCAAGAGCTTTCGGTTGGCCAGATCTGCCAAAACATCAATGGTCAGCGGCCTTAAATCAAGTGGATGCTCTTCTGGCCATGAGAGCCATAGAGCCTGTTCCACTCTCAGAGATGGGAAAAGGGTTTTATTCAAGACTGTTTCTGGTTCCGAGAAAACAAAGCTCATGGAGACCTATTCTGGACCTTTCTGTGTTAAACACCTTTTTGGAAATTCCAAAATTCAAGATGCTTACTCTGCAGCAGCTGATTCCACTGCTCTCTCAGGATGCCTGGATGGTGACATTGGACCTAAAGGAAGCTTATTTACACATTCCGATCAGGCAGGAACGCAGGAAATTCCTCAGGTTCAAGGCAGGTTCGAGACACTATCAGTTCTCTGTACTGCCCTTTGGTTTATCTACTGCGCCCAGAGTCTTTACCAAGTGCCTGGCACCAGTAGTGGCTTATTGCAGACTCCAGGGGATTCAGATTTACCCTTATTTGGACGACTGCCTTATTCAGGCAGACAGCAAGGATCTGTTACTTCAACATCTGGATTTTGTTCAACGTCTTCTCCTCCTGTTGGGATTTTCAGTGAACACAAAAAAGTCACATCTGATCCCTTCTCAACAAATGGTATTCCTGGGAGCCCTTTTAAACACAACCTTACAAAGGGCCTTCCTCACTACAGAAAAACAAATACAGCTGGCTTCAATTTTCAAGACTTTGGCAACTCTACCTCAGCTCACTGCAAGGAAATTCCTGCAGGCTCTGGGCTACATGGCTTCCTGCATTCTGTTGATTCCAAATGCAAGGCTTCATATGAGAAAGCTTCAATGGTATCTGAAAAGTGTGTGGTCGCAGCATTACCACGATCTGGACACTCTAATTCCTCTGATCCCCTGCCTCCAAAAGGAGTTCCTTTGGTGGTCCAGGGTGTGTGCTTTAAACGAAGGAAAGCCTTTCCGTCTTCCTCAACCTTCTCAAATCATAACCACGGACATCTTGGATTATGCTTGGGGAGCACATTTTCTAGGCAATTGCCAGCAGGGAACCTGGACAAAGGATCATCTTCACTGGCACATCAATCTGAAGGAAATGTTGGCAGTTCAAAATGCTCTTCTAGCCTTCAAGCACCTTTTGCATCCAGGGCCTCTTTTGATTTGCACAGACAACACCACAGTCATGTGGTACATAAACAAGCAGGGGGGCTCTCATTCGTACCCCCTTTGCAGACTAGCTATGGCTTTATGGGACACAGCTCTAAATCTGAATCTACATCTCCAGGCCCAATTCATACCAGGAGAACAGAATCTCTTAGCAGACAGCCTGAGCAGGAACATTGTGGATCCTCACGAATGGATGCTGGACACCAACTTATTCAACAGGATTACTGCAGTTTGGGGATGCCCCCAGATAGATCTGTTTGCATCCCATCTCAATCATCAGCTGCCTCAGGGCATTCCACAAAACAGCTTGGAAAGTGGATGCCCTGTCCTTCAGCTGGAAAAACCTTTCGGGTTATGCCTTCCCTCTTCTTCCTCTACTTCCTCGGGTTTTACTAAAGATAAAACAGGACAAGCCCAAGTTCCTCATCTTGATTGCTCCGAATTGGCCTCAACAGTTTTGGTATCCAACTTTAAGGCACCTGTTCTTGGAGCCTCCTTGGATTCTCCCTCTGAACCCTTCTCTTCTGTCCCAGCATCAGGGTCAGTTGCTACATTCCAATCTCAGGACCCTTTGCCTGGCAGCTTGGCTCTTCAAAGGAATTTGATTTCTTCTAGTCTTCCCAAACAAGTTTTGGATGTTCTTTTGGAAGCTAGACGGCCTAGCACTAGGAAATCCTATGCCTCTAAATGGAAGAGATTTTGCATTTGGATGCAGGGCCGAGGTTTGGACCCTCTGGTACCTGATCTCTCTTCTATTTTGCTTTACCTTCGGATCTTTTGTCTGATGGACTGTCTTTTTCTTCCATTAAGATTCATGCTTCTGCTATTTCTGCTCATTTCAATACTGATCCCCCTGTTTTTTCTCATCCTTTGGTGAGACAATTCTTGAGAGGGGCTAAGAATTTAAGGCCTCCCAGGACCCCTCCTGTTCCTGCTTGGGATCTTAATTATGTTTTAGAAAAACTTACTTTGCCTCCTTTTGAGCCTGCTGCTTCTTCAGATATTAAGTTTTTATCTTGGAAGGCAGTTCTTTTGTTAGCTTTGACTTCTGCCAGAAGGGTCTCAGAGTTGCAAGCTCTCATGGCTGTGGAACCATTCCTTATTTTCCACCAGGACAGAGTATCCTTGAGGACCAATCCTACTTTCATGCCTAAGGTGATTTCGAAAGTGGCTTTAAATCAAACTATTCACCTTCCTACCTTCTTTCCTAATCCTCAGAATAAAGGGGAAAGGATTTTGCATTCCTTGGACGTGCACAGACAGTTACGATTTTATTTGGACAAGACTAAAGAGTTCAGAAAATCTAACCAATTGTTTGTTTCTTTTGCCTCCAGTTCTCTTGGTAAGGCTATTTCCAAACAAACTATTTCCAAATGGATTTCTTATGGAATAAGATTTTGTTACACTTATCATGGGAAACAGTTTCCAGGTACTGTGAGAAGTCATTCTACTAGAGCAGCTGCTACTTCTACAGCTTTTCTCAGGGGAGTTCCTACCAAGGATATTTTGGAAGCTGCCACTTGGAGTTCTGTGTATACTTTTTCCAAGCATTACAATCTCCCTTTGTATTCTAAGACCAGGGCAGGCTTTGCCTCTGCTGTTTTGCAGGGTCTTCTTGCTGCCCCTTCTTCTGTCTAAACCTCCCCCCTTTTTCCACTGCTTTGGGATTCCACCCTACAGTTATGACTGCAACAGTGAAACACGATGAACATAGTACAGTTGTGTACACCTACCATAAATGTAGATGTTCGAGTGTCTTCACTGTTGCAGTCGGTGTTTCCCTCCCTCCTATCCCCTCTTTTTCTCTCCTTTGTGGTGTATTTGTGTTTTCTTGGTGGATTCATTTTGTTTTGATTTATTGGGGGACTTCTGACATCTAGGGCAAGAAAGGCTGGAGAAGATGGCGTCGGCTGAGGGCTATGTACCAGAGCGTACTGACATCAGGGTACTGGCCTGTACAGCCGACGCCGGACCCAGACTTTGGGATTCTGGCCGACCTCGGGCTGCCTGCCGGCAGGAGCACCCTACAGTTACGACTGCAACAGTGAAGACACTCGAACATCTACATTTATGGTAGGTGTACACAACTGTACTTTCTTCACATTTCAGTCAGGGAAGAAGTACCTACTGTGGTTATTGAATGCCATCCGAGGTTAGAGCCTTCTAAGTTTTGTAGGGTGGATGTTCCTTTAAAGAAGAAACAAAAAAATTAAACATGTTTCTCCTTCTAGGGATCCACAGAGTGAGTGGCAGGCCTTTACTCTGAGGGTCTGCTTAATGCTTTAATGGCATTAAAACTTCCTCAGGCTTTCTGTTCCAGTGCCCCATTGATCCTCTACTCCCTTTAAAAGGCCCAGGGAACAGGATTCCTCTGAGGAGGAGTAGGATTCTGATGAGGAATCTCTTGCTTATTCTTCCCAGATTCCTTCTCCTTTAGATTGTAGGTCAGAGGGAGAGGAATCTAATAGGCCTGATACTCCCTTTGAAGAAATTTCCTGTGGGGAACACTCTCCAGGATGATGGATTTTTTAAAATGGGATTTTGCTCAGGTCTTGGAAATTCATGAGGTACTATGAGTTGTTGCAGATGGAATCTCTGAAGTCTTCTGCTATTCCTCCAGTTTTGGCTCCTTTGTTGGATTCTTTTACCAATGCCTGTAAAGCTCCTGATTCTCTGCCCCCTGCTCCTAAGAAACATGATCGGTTTTATAGGGTGCCTGAGGATTGTAATTTATACTACAAATGTCCTGCTGCTGACCCCTCAGTGGTATCTGTAGCTTCTGAGAAGCCCTCTCACTTGCTTCCATTGCCCAAGTTACTGCCTTCTGATAAGGACAGTAGAACCATGGAAAGGCTAGGTAAGAAGGTGTACACCTCAGCTACTCTGGCCTTTAGGGCTATTAATTATCAGACACATATGTCCAGGTGTGTGTTGGCTCTTCTTTCTCAGGGTTGTCAGCTTATTTCTGATCTCCCTGACTCTGAGGGTAAAACTTCTGCCCTTTCCTCATTAGAGACTTTTTCTCAAGTGGTTCATCATTACATTAAGTGTAGTTATGATTCAGCAGATGCCTCTTCTAGAGCTGCTGCTTTTGGCTCAGTGATGAGAAAGTATTCTTAGCTTAGGCTTCAACTTTTACCTGATCATATCAAGGCTAAATTGATGGATGCTGCTCTTCATAATAAATATTTGTTTGGGGAAACGGCTGCTGGTTTGTTTAAGTCCTTTCAGGATAAGGGGAAGACCTTACAGGAACTCAACTGTGTTTGTTTCTCCTGTGCCTAAATTTCAGAGAAACTTCCCCAATAAAGCCAGCCTTTGTTCCCAGGCAATCTCATCCTCCTACTAAGGGCAAAAAGAGTGGCAAACGAGCAAATCCTGCTAAGGCTACTCAGACTTTAGGGTCTCAGAAGTCTTTCTTTTATGATAAATCAGGTGCTGTGTGATTATCTGTCTCTTCCCAGACACATTCCTCTTTCTCTTCCCCTTTTTCTTTCTTTTCCTGTTTGGCTTCAGATGTCTCAGGATTCTTGGGTTCTGTCTATCATTCGTCAGAGGTATTTCATGGTGTGGAAATCCACTCCTCTTTTTGTGGGCCTTCCTCAGCCTCCTCCGGAACAACTTCCTTTTTTCCCCACAGGTTGTTTGAGACCTTTTGTAACTATTCAAGAGGTTCCTTTGTCCCAATGGGGTAAGGGGCTTTACTCCAGAATGTTTCTAGTGCCCAGAAAAGAGGGTACTTGCAGACCAATTCTAGACCTTTCTCATCTAAACACTTTTCTGAAGGTGTCCACCATTTGAATATTGACTCTTCAGACTCTTTTTCCACTTTTGCTTCGTCAGGTCTATATGGTGTCTCTGGATCTCAAGGATGCTTATCTTCATGTTCCAATACAGCCCCTTTTCAGGAAGCTTTTGCATTTCTGTGTTGATTCCTAGTATTTTCACTTCTCTGTTGTGCCCGTTGGCCTTTCTACTGCCCCCAAGAGTATTCACCATATGCCTTGCACTTGTGATTGCTTTTGGCAGGCTTCAGGGGATCCATACATTTCCTTATTTGGATGACCTTCTGATTCAGGCATCCTCTCCAGAGATCCTTTTGCAGAATCTTCATTTTGCCATTTCCCTTCATGAGAGCCTGGGGTTCAGAATACATTTCAAAAAAGTTGTCTTTGACTCCTCCTCAGGATTATGCCTTCCTGGGTTGCAGGATTCAGACAGTGCCTATGCTGGCTTCCCTGCCTCCTCCAAAGGCATTAACTCTCATTTCCTTCTTTCAGACTCTCCTTCCTTCCTCCCTCTGGACTGCATTACAGCCAGGGATTTTCTTAGAGCTCTGGGTTTCATGGGATCCACCATTCCTATGCTCCCTCTGTCCAAACTTCATATGAGAAAGTTTCATTGGTTTCTGAAGTCAGTTAGGCTTCAACCTGCATGTCCTCTAGACTTTGAAGTTCCTCTTCTTCCTTGTCTCAAGAAGGAACTTTACTGGTGGATCCAACAGTTCTCTCTAAATCTAGAGCTTCCTTTTCATCCCCCTCTTCCCTCTCAGGAGCGATTCACATATGTTTCAGACATGGGAATGGGAGCAGCCTTTTGTTCTCTAAACATACAGGGGGTGTGTTTGCCTGTTCAGCAGAAGGTGCACATCATTGTCAAAGAGATGAAAGCTGTTATTCTGGCTCTTCATGCTTTTGATCCTCTTTTCTCCCCTGGACCTCTCAAGGTATTCACAGATAATACCACAATGATATGGTATATAAACAAACAGGGAGGAACAAAATCTTACCTTCTTTGCCAGTTGGCACTCCTGGTCTGGATCTTGCTGTCAAGTATCGAGTGACTCTTCAGGCAGTTTACATCCCTTCAGATCAAAACATTGTAGAAGACACTCTGGGCAGGTCCTTAACTCAATCCCATGAGGAAATTGTCCACCAGTGGGATACTCCTCAAGTAGATCGATTTGCCTCTCCTCTGAACAACTTCCTCGATTTTGTGCCAGAGTCCCAGGTCCTTTGGTGTGGAAGGTGGACACCCTGCCTTTTTCTTGGAAGGGGATTTTTTTTTATGCATTTCCTCCCCTTACTCTCATTCCAAAAGCCCTGCTCAAAATTCAACAGAACGCTCCCAAAATCTTCTTGGTGGCTCCCTCATGGCCGAGGCAGCATTGGTTGCCTCTTCTGCATTTAACCAAGGGCAGTCATCACAAGTTACCTCACAGAGTGGATCTATGCATACAAGACAAGGGATCTCTCATCCATCCCCACCTGTCCACTCTTCAGTTGACACTGTGGGTGATAGGATTTTCATTTCATATAGACACTTTTTTTCTGAGGATGCGAGGAGGGTCCTGCAGGACCTCTTGAGCTTCCATGGACTGCTGTTCCTACTGGGGCAATCACTTCTGAGGATAGTACATCTGAACATTACCTTTATGTCCTATGCTATGCAAGGAGCATACTTGTGACATTTGGCGTACCTTAAAGCAGCAGTAGGCTTTGGTATACAGGCCACCTTTGGGGTACCCACAGCAGGGAATCTATCCACTGATATGGTAAGACTTCACACAACTGTTCTTTATTGGATGTGATGCAATCAATTCTGATGCCCCCAGGGCTGAAGTTGTTTTAGAGTCAAGGACTCAAGGGTGAGATTTAAGCACGATCATTGGAGCTGTCTTATGTGTCTCCGTTGGTGGTGTCAGAGATGTTGGCTTTCAAGTTAGTGATTCCAGTCCCTTCCTCTAGGCTATCCACTTTTTCTGCCTCCAAAGATGCTCTTTAGCTCCAGTCTTTTCCCCTACAGAGGAATGGGGAAGCTTCCTCAAATCTGGCATAGGTCAGAACAGCCTGTAAAGTATTAGGGAGTATCATTGCATATCCAGTGTGATCAGTGAAGTAGGCCTCTTCAGAATCAGTTCCACCCTATGGTTCCCACTCCTCATATTCCTCATATCTGACATCCGTGTGGAGTCCCCTGAGTTGTCAGATAACACCTACCCTGACATACATAAAAAATTATGTTCAAAAGGAAGCACGTCGACTACCCATTGAATTGCTTACATCCTATACTGAATTGGGTGACAGAGAGGGATTCCCCCCCAGGATGAGGTGGTACCTTTTTGAGGTTTATGGTTTGACCCCTATTTACTTCCTGGGTGGTCCCTCTAGCTGATAAATTAATTGACTTTGGTGGTGAGGGGGTCATGGCAAGAGCCAGATGCATGAGGTGATTCCAAGGAAACCAGATAATATTCTTTGCCCCTCCCCACAAAGGACAGGCAGCACTGGGAAAAATCTCCCCCTGGCAGACTCCATAATTGTGGCAGCAACTGAGGAGGAGCTGCCTGATGATTCCACTTCTATCTATCCACTCAACAAAGAGTCTAGGGCAAAGGATAGGTTGGGGAAAGTGGCCGTATGCTTCAGGCACTTTTGTTTTAAAGGCTCTAACTATGCCACATATTTGAATAGAGTGATTTAGCCATGCAGGCTTTATGCAGGCTTTACCCACTCTGAAGATTCCCTAACATTTTAAGTCTAGGCAGCAACTGGAGACAACCTTGACAACCATGCCCAGCATTGTCAACCTCTTCATGCACCTCATGCAGAATGTGGCTGATGAGTGGATAGGGCAGCCGGGGCTGGCATAACAATGAGACACCAGGCTTGGTAGCACATTTGTTCCTTCCCAGACCACTTGTGTCTCATTTGCCAATGCCCCCTTTGATGGATCTTCATTGTTTGGTCCATCAGCAAAGGAAAGACTGCAGAAGTGTGAATAGGGCAGCACGATTCTCTCTACTGTCAGTCATGTTCAGAGTTCCCCAAAGAATATGTATCAGGAACCAAAAGGGGCCTTATTTGCTCTGGATTAGAAAGTCCAGATGTCAACAGTTTGAAGTATCTTCTGATAGCAGGAGTTGTGGCAAGTGCAGCCCCTTCAATGGATTCAGGTAGGCCCTGAGGCTGAGTATGTCTGCAGATACAGGGATATTGTAGACCCTTAAACTGAAAACTGCAGCAACCATGAAGGAATGTCTGACTGCTCCTCTTTGGAGGCAGTTTGGGGATCATCTTTCCCTTTACCCAACTGTGTGCAGGCCATCACACAGGACAAATTGGTCAAATGAATAACAGCCAGAGGTTACTCAATATCATGTTTGTGATGCCCCCAAAACCAAGATAGCTGCTGTCAGATGTCCCACCCAGTCAGGCCAAGGCAGCTGAAAGAGAGGTCACTTTGCTTCATTCCAAAAGAGCCATCTAGAAGGTCCTGACATACCAGAGATGGTCAGGGTTTTATCTGAGTTTTTTTTTTTTTTTTTGATTCCAAAGAAAACTCAGGATCTCAGGCCAATATTGGACCTCAGCCTTCTAAACAAGTGTGCACAAAAAGCCCAATTTAGAATAATTATGGTGCATTTGATTCCTCTCTGTCTCAGGGAAAATGGCTGGATGTGCTGTCTTGACCTCCAAGACACTTACTTCCACATAAAGATTGTGAAAGAGTCAAGGAGGTTCTTTCCACTCCTGAACAGGAGTAAGTCATTACCATTTCTGAGCCTTGTCCTTTTGTCTCACTACAGCCCCTTGGTGTTTAACAAATGCATGGTGGCTGTTGTAGCAGTTCATCTACATCTCCAAGGATACAGGATCTTTCTATGTCTGGACAAATGGCTTCAAGCTGCTCTCTCAATGGAGTCTGTCATGGACGCCAGGACTTACTTGCTCAGGTTATGCCAGTCCTTTTGAATTTTCATAAATCTTTAGAAGTCAAAACGTCAACCATTTCAGAAGATAATTTTCATATGATGCCATCTAGACATTACATTGTCCATAGTTTCCTTTCCAATGCAGAGGATTTCAAATTTGAAATGGACAGTGCAAGCTCCAGTTCAGACTTTCTCCTGCACTGTGGCCTTAGTTCTCAGAGTGTTGGGGCTGATGGTGTTGTCAGTTCTAATGGTACAGTTCACACATTGCCACATGCAAACGCTGCAGTAGTCTCAACATCTATAGCCTCTCCTCAAAATGGTTATTATAACCAATTCCTGCAAGAGACATTTGCAGTGATGGATAGACTCCCCTATTCTCCACCCCAGAAAACATTTTCATCCAGGTTTCCTCATAGTGGTTATAACCACCTTTACCCGATGGTGGGAATGGGGTATTAAAATGAAAGGGTAATGTCTGTAGTCAGACACCAAAGCCAACATTCGCATCAATGTTCTGGAGCTGAAGCGGTCCTCCTTGTGTTTCAGGAACTTTAAGATTGCCTTGCTCTTGATATGATTTGTATCCAGACAGAAAACATGACCATTGTTTGGTACATCAACAACCAAGAATGAACCAGATCATACCCTTTATGTTAGAAAGTATTGAGAGTTTGGCAGTGGGCGATGACATTGCACAGCTTCCTAATAGCAACACACATCCTGGGAGTTCTCAGCTGCCTTGTGGGCAGGCTTAGCCAATCCATTCTCATGCCTCACAAGTGGTCCCTGAATACAGCGATAGCAAACAAGATCTTTAATCACTGGGGCATTCGTCACTGCAACCTCTTAGCCTCTCCATACAACACCAGATGCTGCACTAACTTTGCCATTATGCCTTCTCAGGGACAGTCACCAAGGGATACTCTATCCCAGCAATGGCCTCCTGGCTTCTTTATGCCTTACCATCATTGCCTCTAATTCCCAGGTTCATACAGAAAGCAATCAAGAGCAAAGCCACTGTCATCCCAGTAGCCCCCTTTTCGCCCAGACAGATTTCATTTTCCCTTCTCTGGTCTCATCTTAGGGCACCTCCCTGTATTTCGAATCCTGTACAGGATTGTATTTCATACCTCTCTGGGATGCCTGACCCAGAACTCTGTAGCCTTTAACTCACCTCTTGATTTCTCCAATTTCAGTAATGCCCAGTGACCGCTCTCTCTCTTTGGAGCTAGTCAATATTTTAACAGCCTCCAGAAGGAGTTTACCTGCAAAACTTACCATAGTAAATGGAAGAGATTCAGGCTGTGGGCCCCTGCACAAAATATTGATCTTTTTTTGGCTCTAATTTCATATGTGCTACACTTCTTTGGAGATCTATTCTACTCTGGATCTAACTTCTCTACAGTTAAAGTGCAACTAGCAACAGTCTGTTATATTTATGTGGGCCATCAGGAATATGTTCCCACTTCTCATAAGTTTTGTAAACTTTTCTCAGTGGTACTGTTTTGTTCAGACCCCCCCCCCCCCATCAGAGACTTGGTTTCCCCTTGAGAGTTAAGTTTAGTTCTAGAGGCTTTAACCAAACCCAGCTTCTTCCACCTCTTTGAAGTTCCTTTCTTGGTAAACTATTTTGTTTATTAGCTATCACTTCTGCTAGAAGGGTTTTGGAGCTTCTTGTGTTATCATCAGCCCCTTACTTAGTATTCCACAAAGATAGGGTATCACTCCAAACTAACCCGTCTTTCCATCCAAAGGTTGCTGCTGAGCCAACCATGCTGCAACCCATTCATCATCCGGTCTTCTTTCCTAATCATTCTAACATGGGACAGTACATTCTCTATACACTCGATGTGCATAGATAGATGGGTTTTACCTTCATAGGATCAAAACTTCTAGGAAATATTCACAGCTGTTTATTTAATTTTCTTCTAATAAGTTAATCTAAAATGTGTTTAAGGTTATCCTTTATAGGTAGCTTACAGAATGTATCTCTTTCATTCATGCCTCACACAATAAACATTCGGAAAGCAAGAATAGAGCCCAGTCTGCCAGGGTAATAGTAACTCTTCTGCCTTCTACATTTATTCTTAAATATGTGATATTTGCAATGCTGCCACTTAGCTCTCCCATGCATACATTTATTAAGCATTATAAAGTGAATTGCATTTCCAGGCTCGGGCTGTCCTGAAAGGTCATGATGCCACCCAGGATATCAAGTCTTTTGGGATTTTGACCCACAGGTTGGATTGGATAGACTGAATGAATACGATACAAAAGTTATGTGCTTAGCATAATGCTAGATCCTTTCATTCATGTCCATCTGATACGACAACCCAATCTTCTTCCCCGTTCCTTGTACTTGTAAGACCTGAAGGATTTCCGTGTTTCCTTGGGGCATCAAATTAGATGTGATGTAGCTAGGGGCACCAGTGCATTGTGGGAATATTCTTAAAGGGACTCAGGGCTGGAGCACTAATGCTGCTGAGTTGGATCCAGTGAGTGGCTTGAGCACCCACAGGTCATATCGGGCATACACGATTGAAATGATGTAGTGTTATGGTAAGTATGTAACTTTCATTTATAGATGCTAGATACTATACTTTAAAACCCACTTGTAGATAGAAAGTGAAAAAAAAATACATAATTTAATTCCCACTGGCTAAAAAGATATGCTTTGAAAAATATTAGTAGAAAAAAATCTCAAGTCTGCAGCTTGGATGTTCAGAACTCAAACACAGAAGGGTTCCTATTACTGTGGAAGCCCAAGTAACCGTGACACCTTCATTGGCCCAATAAAAGGTATCACATCATCTCTATATTTTGTTGTTTGTTCACCAGCATGGCATGTCTGTCTTTAGTTCTGTCATTGTATGTTAAGGTGGTTGATTAGTTTAGCAGTTGCACAGGACAGCTATATGCAATAGGTTATATGAGGATGATGCATTGCCCTGCTGTTGCATCTGAAAATATTTGATTGGTCTAGTAATGGCAATCAGTACCTATTAAATATAATGTGTAAGCTCACAGAGTAGATCAAGTGGTTACCTGCCCTTACTGATTCTGCAGAAATAACAGCCATGTTTTTAATTACCCATGTGTTTAGTCACTGGGGGATTTCCCCGGGAGAAGGAGAAGAATTTGACAGGAGACTACATTTATTTATTTGTTTTCATTAACTGGGTAGAGGGCTGGTACAAGATCACTTTCAGCCATTATCCCGGTCGGCAGTCAAAGCAATAATAGAAAGACATAAGTGTACATATAAATTAGTTACACACAAATGCAGACTACAGAAGAACATTGGAAATTGCAAAGCATGCAGCTAATACAAATAAATGTAGAATAAAGGTATTAAATGTGTGTTTGTGTGTGTATATAATATATGTATAATATGTAACAAAAGCAAATGGGTGGTTATGTACAGCAGTGAAGCACTTGCATTTAGAAGTCTGATGTGTTAGCATGGTGCACCATTGTGTTCAAGTAGAATATTAGCAAATCTAGCAGTATGTAGCAACTCTTTAGTAAAACTTTGTTAATATTCAGAAAGAGATTATCTGGCATCTTTGCATCATTCACATTTTTCAGAAAGATTATCTGGCATCTTTGCATCATTCACATTTGTATTCTTTGTGCAGAAATTATTTTACTTTTTTCGTAATTATTGAAAATATTCATGTATTTCATTAGTGAAGTAATAAGGAAGGTATGAAGCCTGTGGTCATAAGTAAGAAAACCAAATGATAGCCAATACATAAAAATGTATGGCATTTCATCAGAAAAAGGCTAAGATGTTAAGTTGCCACTGGTATCAGTAGATAGATAACATGGCCAACAGATCTACAGTTATCTCATCCTTTAAAATGGTGAGTGAAAAGATAAATGTGCACCCTTAAATCTTCTGAACAATTTAAACCTGACACATGCCACTGATGAGCACATAGTCCATTTAAATGAGTATTTAAAAAATGCCTTTGCCTTAAAACAGCCTGGAAAATGGTGTGCAAACCTACAAGACTAAGCATGACAAAAGGGCCAACCCCAGAGTATACCAAACAGGAGACAAAATATTCTGTATTAACAGTAGCAGGGAAAAGGTGTATTTCAGCAGTAACTTTTCATGCCTCCTCTCAAATTACTTTCTGTCTAGCAAGGACCTCTTAAAGCTAATCACAGAACCCACCTGCCAAAATCTGCGCTCCAGTAACCACTCACCTTTTGACCAACTAATCACTGATGAACTATTAATATCTCAAACATTTCCATTTTTCCTCCTATCTTTAGTGATCACTCACCAGTCATGTTTCAGATTAGCTATCCATCTGTAAAGTCTTCCCCACACTGATCTCCTTCCTACCCCAAATTCACACAAAATATCACCAAACTGAAAAAAAAAATTTGACAACCTTTAACTGGTCTGCCATACTGAACATCCAAGACCCTAACAAAGCAGCTACAGATGTAACCCAAATATTCCTCCAACTCCAGGACAAATTCTTCCAGATGCTAAAATGCCCTTTTAACAAGAACAAATCCCTTGGCTCACCAAAGAGCTTAAATATTTCCTCAAGCTAAGGGATGATGCCTGGCAGTCATGGAAAAACAGTCCAGTCCCTGACAACTATGCTATGTTTACCAAACTTTGGAACTTGCTTGAATAATCTGTATGGAGGCACAAAGCAAACCATCTCAAAACCAAGCAATATTTCCATTTAAATAAACCCAAACACTTCTGGCATGAGGTAAATTTACTTGCTGGACACAAAATCTTCTGACAATAAATTCTCTTTAAAGCTACTCCAGACTAATGAAGGACTACTCACCTACCTTGACTTTGTTAGAGAATTTAGCTACATTTCCCAAACTAGCGACAGCATCTCTACTCCACTTCATTTGTCTCTCTCAGCCCCCATTCATCTTCCTTTCTACATCAACAAAATTTCATGTAAAGAAATCTGTAACTTACTTGAAGGCATGCCCCTGACTCGGACTGCATTTTCTCAGGTTTATCTCTCATTGCAAGGAATTAATATTCCACCCTCAATTTCACATCTTTAACCTTTGTCTGACTCATCTGGAAAACAACACTTATTACTCCCCTGCCCAAACAATCTAAACCTCAAAACACCTCACACGTTCATCTTATTTCAATTTTACCCACTATTGACAAGGCGCTAGAAACGATCATTTATATCCATTTCTCAAACTACATTCAACAATACCATCTCCATATCCTAAAGGAGCACAGATTCAAGACAAATTGTAGTACAGTTATGGTTGTTTGGTGTGTAACTGACAGCATTGTCTTCAGTGTGGACAAAAGTAACTTGATAAGAGCAGTATTTGTTGATCTCACTGAAGCCTTTGACATAATCAACCACCAACTCCTCTTAGTCCTCCTGTCTCTTCAGAACATTAGCATTGGAGCCAGGTAATGGATGTGGTACCAAGACTTTTCAAGCAGTTTCTTCAAAGTTAATTTAGGTTGTTCCTTCTCTCAGGCCATAATTCTTTCAGTAGGAGTATCAGAATGTTTTTTCCCGGCTTCTCTTCTGTTTCAACTTTTTTCATTAATAAGAAAAAGTACAGTGGAAAGGCACTCTGAGAGCGTTGTGTGTTGGGCTAGTTTTGCTTCACTGTGAAGAGAGCGTTGTGTGGTGGGCTAGTTTTGCTTCGCTGTGGGATTAGTGAGCAGGCACTACGGTATGTTGCGCAGTGGTAACACTGGTCATCTGAGGAAGTCTGATTACGGACATGAAAACACGTGTACTGCAAAGGCGTTTATGTGTGCTTTTTACCTGTGAAGTTTTGTATGTATTAGGAATAAAATTCAGCTTGAAAAACTACCTCAGTGTTTTACTCTATGCTACAGGCACTTTCTGACTGTTTTTTTCATTAATAAACTACTTCCTCTCCAACCTATTCTAGAAGTCATCTTCTAGACTGGTGACATGGTAATCTTTAGGTCCAGCCACAACCACTCTACAATCAAAACATAACTGCAAAAAGACCTTAACTCCCTCATTTCCTGAAACACAAAACAAAACAAATGCTGTTTAGCACCACTCAAAAAAAAAAAAAATCACCAAAGTCACTCAACATTACTTCCATTTGTGACACAGCAATTGAAACAATCAACTCCTTCAAATACCTTTGTTTGTGGCTAGATCAGTCATTAACATTTCATACCCCCTTTGAGATATCAAGGGCAAAAGTTAACTCACTTCTCTTCTGGGCTAGAAAAATCACATCCAACCTATCCAGCACAACCAGGACAACTACAGATAAAGGAGTCCTTCTGTCTGAACTCAAATATGGACTATCCATAATAGCCACAGCCACTAAGAAAAAAATCCTCCAAACTCGCAAGCTTTATGACTAACCTACCCCCTCATGAGCACCACTGCCTCACTCTCAAAAAAGACAGATGTCTCCCAGTACAGCATAGAGCAGACCTGTTACTAGGCTCTCTCATCTTCAGACTTCTCCCAACTAACTCTTTTAATACCACTAGCTGTCAAATGTTATACTAAACAAACATACTAAAACCTCAGAGGCTTCTCCCAAACACACCCCTACCTCCACAAACCAGGTTACACTATACAAACCACTGTTTCTCCATCCTTGCTGATAAACCATGAAAATCCTTCCCCCTAAAGGAACTACAGTCCCCTTCTTCACTTTCAGAGTTTAACTTTAAAAAAATTCCACACTTAATAAAACTGTGCTTGTCACATAGCAAGCCACATTACACAAGGGCCCTTTAGCCTCTTGCCATACTCTCTCTCAGTTACTTATACCTATGAGCTCCACCTCCCTCACCTGCCCTGCTCTTGACTCTCATTACCCTACAGCATTTCCACTATGATGCAACCCTAAAATATAATCTTGTAAAATTGTAAAATGTCCAGTTCTCTCTCAATTGTTGCTACATCTGTTAATTTCTGCTGTACAGTTTTTTATGTATTGTTACTTTCTAATTTTGAAAATGTGCAGTGTACTGCCTCTCTGTCCCATGTTTTTCTTTTTTTGTAAATTATTTCATCTGGGCAGTACCTGTAAGTGATCAGCTGTGATCAGTATACTTCCCTGGTAAACGAATACACACACACACATTTTTTTTCTGTTTAACTAGTCTTTGCTTCTGTATTATTGCTAACATTTCTGTATTTTTTTGCTTGTAAAATGATTTGTATTCCATCTGGGCTGATACCTCTCAACTGTATAGATTTTCTAGTCATATTGAGGTCCATTTCTCATAAAATTGTGGTTTTCTGGCAAATCACTAGCAAATCATGGAGGAGTAAAGTCAGAAAATAGTGGCACACGTGTGAGTTTCAGGCTTCATATCCTTAAGAAAATTCATGCTAATGCATGACTTGTTCTATATACTTTCTAAGTTTGTAAGAGCAATATATAAAAAGTGTCCCTATTTTTAAGCCTTTCTCCCCCCATTATCTGTGCCTTTGTCCAGATTTCTTGCTCTACCAGGTTGAGAGGTAGGCTGAGTCTGAAATTGGTCAGTGTTCATCAATGCAATATGCCAGTTAACAAATGTAAGTAAATACATGTCAAATATTAAAACTTAGAAACAGGATTGTTTTCTCATTAGTAGAGAGAAGGGGGCTGCTATCCTGAGAAAGTTGGTCCTTTGCTGCAGATGAAAGCTTTACACTTATGTGAGACACCTTTTACAGCAGGTCCACAAAGAGAAAGCGGAAAACTTCCAGGCTATGAACGTCTGTAAGAGTCAATAAAGCAGCCAGCATACAGATGGAAAGCTATTTCCCACTGATAAAACTTATAAGCTGTCCTCAGAATTATCATCTTTCTCTGTGAAAGGAAATAAAAATTGTAATATTCTGTATTGTTGTCCCTTTTTGCCATTTTCTTCCTTTTTTTCTCAGAGTCAAAGATATCCACCCTCATTGGAGAAGAAAGGATTGTTTCAGTTAAATCATCCAGATGTTCTTCATCTCACATTGCTGCAGTTCTTACACTTGGGTAGTCCGCTGTCCACGGTCGGCCCGAATATCAAAGTATAAGGCTGACGTCGGTCAGGGCGCATTTAACTGACGTCAAGACGTCAGGGTACAAATGCGCATGACCGACGTCATATCCTCAGTCTTTTTTGCCGCATGGTCCGATGCAGAAGCAGCATTGCAAGTGCCGGTTGGCGTTCTGAGATTTTTCGATTTAGAAGTTTCAGACCGAGTTCAAAGTTGGCTAAGTACCCCGTTGGGGAATATTTTAGTTTTTTCTTGCCTCAGTCATTTACCGGATGTCAGAAAAAGTTAATAATTGCGTTTCTTGTGGGAAACAGATACCGCATAGAGATTATCATACTTTGTGTATTCCTTGCTTAGGGCCTGAGCATGACGTTGTTGGCTGTCGCTCTTGTGCTAGATTTAATAAACGCACTATAAAGAGAAGGTTGGATTGTGCAAGGTTAGTCTTTGGGAAGCGGTGCAATTATAAAATGCCGTCGGATGCTCCGACGCCCGCTTCCTCGAAGAAGCGCAAGGACAAGGCAGTTAAGCCTAGGCTAGAAGAACCGTCTGTACCGGACGCCGGTTCTTTAGAGGTGTCGGTGGAGCCGGTGGCTCCACCGGAGATTTCTTTGTGTTCCCAGAGTGAGCCCTTATTATTGCAAGATGTGGCCTCTCAGGAGGCAAGTCAGGCTGAGGGGGCTTCTCAGGTTACTATACTCCCCTCCCTTCCTAAGGTGGCTAGGCCCTCTCCTTCTGTTTCTAAGGCTTCTCCCAGGGGCAGGCCAGGTTTAGCTTCAGTTGGTGTTACCCTAGCTCTTCAGGTACTATGCCCAAGAAGCATATGCTTAAAATGGCAGAAGATTTGATTACTTTGATTAGGGTTCTATGCCCCTCCTGCTAAGAGACCTAGGGTGGAGCCTGAGCTGGGGGTTTTGAGCAAGCTTCAGATGTTTCAGAGTCTTCGACTGAAGACTTGCAGGAGTACTCTCCTTATTCTGATTCTGATGTGGATGATTCTACTCCTTCTGCTACTCCTCCTGAGGATTTTTCTTTTCAGAAACTCTTCATTCCATGAGGGAGCATTTTAAGTGGGAGGGTCAGGACTTCTCTGATTCCAGGAAAAGGCTTAGGGAATTTCTGTTTTACCCCAGCATAGGCCTTTGGCTATTCCTCCTGTTTTGGATGTAGTGGAAGATGTTTTACAGAGGCTTCTCTTAATCCTGATTCTTTGCCTCCTGCTCCTGTTAAGCGGATAGGTATTACAGGGTGCCTGAAGTTCATAAGTATCTTTTAAGAGTCCTAGGGCAGACCCAGAAACTGTTAGCCAGGGGCCTAAGGGTGTTAAGGCTTCTGTTGTTAAGAATCCGGTTCCTACAGACAAGGAGGCTAGGGCCTTGGATAGATGGGGAAAGAAAGTTTATATTTCTTCCACTCTTGCTATGAGGGCTCTGAATTGCCAGTTTCACATGTTGAAATACCAAAACTATCTCCTTTCACAATTGAAGTCTAAGGTTGATGCTCTGGCAGTAGGTACTGATTGTAAAGAGTTGCAAGATTTAGTACATGTTTCTGAACAGGTGGGTAAGCATTCTTTGCAATGTGGTTTTGATGCTGTACAGGCCTCGTCTAGGGTGGCTGCCACTGGGACTGTTCTTCGCAGGCACGCCTGGCTGAGGGATCAGAATTTGTCTGAACATGTTAAAACAAGGATTTTAGATGCTCCTTTACAATCTGACGTGTTGTTTGGTCCTCCTGTTGAGACAGTCTTAAAGAAAATGGAAGACAAGGCTAAGTCTATGCAGACTGTTAAAGATTTTTTGCAGGTCCAGCCTCCAAAGTTTACTAGAAATTGGCCTACTAAGGGGTGGACGTATCCTTCTTATGATTCCCAGTCTAGGGGTAGATCTAGACGTGGTAAGGTCAGAGCTCAGGGCTCTTTCAGGCCTAGAACAGGGAGTTCTCCTGCACAGGCTTCGGGTGAGGGCAGGGGTCAGTCCTTTCGTAAAGCAGACCCAATGACCTACCTTTTCGGCTGCCAGAGCCTGCTCGTCTGGCAGCACCTTTGGGAGGAAGGTTGGCACTTTTCAAAGAAAATTGGAGTTTAATTACCCAGGACAGATGGGTATTGGATATCATACACCACGGCTACAGGTTTTATTTCCATACCTTGCCTCCTTTCACAGGCATGCCAGCCGTTCCTCCTCAACAAAGAATAGAGGCTCACAAACAGGTTTCTCTGTTGCTCCAACTAGGGGCCATACAGCCGGTCCCTCTGCCAGAAGTGGGCCTAGGATTTTATTCTCGCCTGTTCCTAGTACCAAAGAAGGGGAACACGTGGAGACCAATTTTGGATTTATCTATCCTCAACACTTATCTGGACATTCCCAAGTTCAAAATGTTGACGTTGCAGCAGCTTTTACCTCTGCTGGGCAGAGATCATTGGATGGTAACTTTGGATCTCAAGGAGGCTTACCTTCATGTTCCTATCAGACTCAGTTGCAGAAAGTATCTGCGTTTCGAGCTGGGACTTCTCACTATCAGTTCTCTGCATTGCCCTTTGGCTTATCTACTGCGCCCAGAGTGTTCACGAAAGTTCTGGCTCCAGTGATAGCTTTCTTCAGACTAAAAGGAATACAGATCTATCCTTATTTGGACGACTGCCTAATTCTGGCTCAAGGAAGGGAAGAGCTTCTTCATCATTTGGAATATGTGATAGCAGTGCTAAGATGCCTAGGGTATTCTGTGAACGAAATAAAGTCCAGTCTAGTACCCGCTCAAGACATGTGCTTTCTGGGTGTGAGACTGAATACAGCAGCCCAGATGGCCTTTTTAACCCCGGACAATCAAAAGAGTCTATCCCTTTCCTTCCATCAACTATCTCATCAGTCCGGGCTGACTGCAAGGACAGTCCTTCAAGCCTTAGGGTTCATGGCATCTTGTATTCTGGTGCTTCCCAATGCCAAACTGCATATGAGGAAGCTACAATGGTATCTCAAAAATGTATGGACACAGCACTGCCAGGATCTGGACATTGTCATTCAAATAATACCTTGCATTCAGAAGGAATTTTTGTGGTGGGCTCAGGAATGTCACCTAAACAAGGGACTCTCTGTCACCCGGCCAGAGGCAAGTCAGATTTTAACGACAGATGCCTCAGACAAAGCTTGGGGAGCTCATCTAAATGGAAAGTGGATACAAAACAAGTGGCCTGTCAGACTACAACATCTACATATCAACATGAAGGAGATGTTAGCAGTCCAGTTTGCATTAATAGCTTTCAAGGAATTCCTTCTTCCAGGACAGGTGTTGATTCTAACAGACAACACAACTGTCATGTGGTACATCAACAAGCAAGGGGGAACGCATTCTTATCCTCTATGCAGGCAAGCAATGATTTTGTGGGAGACTGCTCTCAGTTTACAGCTCAATCTTCAGGCAAGGTTTCTGCCAGGAGCACAGAACTCCTTAGCAGATGTGTTGAGCAGGCAATTATGGATCCCCACGAGTGGAAATTGGATCCTCATGTATTTCAGAAATTGACAGTGTCATGGGGAACTCCAGACATAGATCTGTTCGCTTCTCCACTAAACCATCAGTTGCCAAAGTTTTGCACAAAAAGGTTTCATCCCACAGCTTGGAGAGTGGATGCTCTTTCTTTCAATTGGAGCAATCTTCATGTGTATGCCTTTCCACCTCTGCCTCTCCTCCCAAAGGTACTTCTGAAGGTCAGACAGGACAAGCCAAGGATGATTTTAATAGCTCCAGATTGGCCTCGACAGCACTGGTACCCATTACTAAGAAGTCTAGTACGGAAGCCTCCATGGCCTTTGCCTTCGATTCCACACCTGTTGTCACAGGAGGACAGCCATTTGCTCATTGTCAAGCTTCACTCTCTGCACCTACCAGCCTGGCATATTCTGTTTTGAACCATAATGGGCCTCCACTTCCTCAGCAAGTTTTGAATGTTATTTTGGAAGCTAGAAGGCCTAGTACAAGGAAAGTGTACGCTGATAAATGGAAGAGATTTTTATTTTGGAGTGCAGCAAAAGATTTTGATGTTTCTGAGCCTAATTTGTGTGTGGCTCTTCAATATCTTACTGAGTTACTAGACAAAGGTTTGTCTTTCTCTTCTATTAAAGTTCATGCTGCAGCAATTTCAGCTCACTATGATTGCGACCCGCCATTGTTTTCTCATTCTTTGTTCAAGCAATTTCTTAGAGGGGCAAAGAATATAAGACCCCACGAAGAGCTCCTACTCCTGCTTGGGATCTCAATTTTGTGTTGGAGAAACTCACTCTACAACCTTTTGAGCCTGCAGCTACTGCTGAGTTGAAATATTTATCATGGAAGACTGCTTTTTTGTTGGCCATTACCTCTGCAAGAAGGGTTTCTGAATTACAGGCCCTTATGGCAGTTGAGCCTTTCTTGATTTTGCATAAGGATAGGGTATCATTA
Source organism: Protopterus annectens (assembly GCF_019279795.1). Taxonomy (NCBI): domain Eukaryota; kingdom Metazoa; phylum Chordata; order Ceratodontiformes; family Protopteridae; genus Protopterus; species Protopterus annectens. The sequence continues at coordinate 219,244,202 of NC_056734.1, forward strand.
CGTACTAATCCTTCCTTTATGCCTAAGGTGGTTTCTAGTGTGGCTTTAAACCAGACTATTCATTTGCCTACTTTTATGCAAATCCCCAAAATAAGGGGCAAAAGATTTTGCACACTTTGGATGTACACAGGCAGTTGCGTTATTATTTGGACAGAACTAAAGGGTTCAGGCAGTCTCAGCAGTTGTTTGTTTCTTTTGCTTTGAGTTCTCAGGGCAAGCCTGTGTCAAAACAAACTATTTCTAAGTGGATTGGGTTTTGCATTGCTTTGTTATTCCCATCATGGCAAGGAGGTTCCAGCTGGGATTAGGCCTCATTCCACTAGGGCTACTGCCACTTCAACAGCTTTTTTGAGAGGAGTGGCAACCATGGATATTTTGGAGGCAGCTACTTGGAGTTCTGTGCATACTTTCTCTAGGCATTATCACCTGCCACTTTACTCTAAGTCCAGGGCTGGTTTTGCCACTGCGGTTTTGCAGGGCATTTTGGCAGCTCCTGCTTCCTTATAGTTAGCCATCCTCCCTTACCTCTGCTTTGGGATTCTACCCAAGTGTAAGGACTGCAGCAATGTGAGATGAAGAACATAGTACAGTTTTGTACCTACCATAAATGTAGATGTTCGAAGATCCACATTGCTGCAGTCCAATTTACCCTCCCTCCTTCCCCTCTGTAGTGGAGGTGGTTGTGTGGGTTGGGTTGTACATATTGTGTATATTGTATATATATTGTACATATAGTTAGTGCAAGGGTGGTTGGTTATTTGTTTGCTGTCTTTTGGTTTTGACCTTTATTTTTAAGGTCTTCTGACATCTGGGGCAAGAAAAGACTGAGGATATGACGTCGGTCATGCGCATTTGTACCCTGACGTCTTGACGTCAGTTAAATGCGCCCTGACCGACGTCAGCCTTATACTTTGATATTCGGGCCGACCGTGGACAGCGGACTACCCAAGTGTAAGGACTGCAGCAATGTGGATCTTCGAACATCTACATTTATGGTAGGTACAAAACTGTACTTTTCTGCTTGCAGTCAGTTGGATTTGTTGTCTGTGGAAAAGCTAACCTGTGAATGCAAGGAATCATTTCAGTTTACAAAATTTGTGTCGAGACTGATAACTCTGAGCTGTAAAAACTAGTTTACTACTGCCAATTAAACAAGCAATAATAATAATCGTAATGACTACTCCAGCCCAGATGTATACAGGAAATAAGCACATGTACTCTTTCACCCTAACCTCCAAAATATCATTCCAACCCAGAAGTTTCTAGATAGTAAAAAATACCTTTTTTAACACAAAACTCAGATCTTGGCTTCCACATTTTATGGACACGAAAGCCATGCCATGTCTTATTTTGTTTTGCTATAAATCATGCAACAATGTTATTTATCTCTGAAGAACTATATATATAGTGTAATGCATTTTGTTATTGTACAAATTAACCTGGTTTATGATAGCTATTTTTAATTTTAGCTTATAACTGAACACACAACAAAAGATTTTTAATATAAACATATATATTGAGTGAAACTTATTTTTCCTCAGCTTGTTTATTAATATTTTGTAGGATTAGGAACATAGCTACTACCAACAAAGTTTAGCAGGATATCCATATCTATTATTCTAACAATATAACTATAACAATATCTCATTTTCCACACCTGTATTTGTCCTTCCTTTCCAGTTTTGCTTCCTTCCCTTACCACCCCCATCTGCTAACCAGGCATCACCCTGCACTTCTGTTCCCTAACTTACCTAAACTTTCTTTGGTCTTCTTACTGTCTTAGAGTAGATGATACACTTCTTTCCACTGTGTTACTGTCTCGTATTTCATTCAGCTCCTGCCCAGCAATATCAGTTGTCATCTCTCTACCTTACACCATCTCCTCTGCCTTCCCTAATCACTACTGTCACTCAGCATATTCACTCAAAGCCTGTTCCTTCTATTTACAGTCTTTCTTCACAATTATCCACCCTATCATCTTCATATCTGCAAGATGTGAAAACTTCTCTTACCCTTCCTGTTCTAATGTCTCAGATGTAGGAAAGTATTGGTAGCTGTCAGAAGTGCACGCAGTCAAGAACTGAAGTGAATCGAAAACATAGGTATCATTAAGAAGTAATTAGATCAAAAATGGACAAGTGGTATGATTACTGTCCCATAGCAAGACATTTCACATTTTGAATTAATCTGCAAGCTATAAATGACATGATTATGAAAGCATTACCCACTGCTTACCATTGAAGGAGTGGTCTAAACAGTCCAAAATGTTATTATTGGAAATATACAAGAAATCATTGCAAATCTAGATGAAGAAAGCTTCAGGTTATGTACATTTAATACATGATTTGGGAGGTATACTAACCTTGGGCTTCAATTTGGCATTTCATCAACACCAGAAGTATTCTAAGGAGCTGTTGCACCGATAATTTAAACTTCGGAAGGTGTTGCAGTCATAACTGATGAGCTAGAAGTGTGTGGGATAGGACACAAACTGCTGAACAGGTCAAGGCAGAAACATTTCAAGTTAAATAAGAGCAAATATAAAATATGCACAACAAGATAAAAACATGCCCTGGGATTCATGAAGCTCGGCGCAAGGCTGGCGTTAGGCTTGCGCTGACCGTGCGGCATGAAGAGGGAGCAGTAGCGCCAAATGCATATTAATGAAGGTGCACTGCCGACACAGCCACGTGCACAGGAAAGGAGCGCAAGTGCATAGGGCATGTCAAAGTGCCGCACGGAGGCGTGGAAATGGCAGCTGTCGATGTGCAACCTAAAATGCTTGCATATAACAAGTTGCAAGATAGTAATCACGTCAGTGTCCGTGGATACTGAAACGTATGCAAAGCATGCAAGAAAGTACCTGCGAACACAAAGTGAAGAAGCAAACACAAATGCACGGTAGGGAATAACGGGTCCCTATCCCGTGAATAAATGACATGGAAGACAGTGTGGCCATAGTCCAACGCAGTGTAGAGCCATACCAAGTGGAAGTGAAATGCATAATATGTTAGCGAGCTGCTAGCAGGTACGTCCAGCCCAATGGTGAGGGTCACCAGCTGACCCATAATGTGTGGGAGGGTACACAGCTGGGCAGATGTGTCCATAACAAAATACACGAGAAATGTAGATATCTAGTGACCGTATGTCCGAATCATATCCCACAAGGCATGTAATAGTCACATACAAAAGGTATGTCCGTATTTCACATACCAAATGTGATAGGAAATAGAATAAGCATATAAACGAAACAGAAGGAGCATATAAACAGCCACAACAATAAGGACACATGTAGGCTGAAAGGAACAATATTATCCATACCATCGACTAGGATTACCACCTGTCCCACTTTGCGAGCGACAGTCCCTTTTTGGGCAGTTGTGTCCTGACAAAAACCTGTAAAAATGGCAAATGTCTTGAGATTATAGGACAAAATTATTCCCTATACGTTATGTATTAGTTGCATTAAACAGTTTTTCTGTATCTAAATTACATAAATGTTATAAGAAACAGAATAAGCAACTAAAGTGCTGCTTTTATATAGGCAAGAATTCTAAGTTCTAGCCTGTGTACTGACCGTGGGTATGTGTCGGCCTGTAAAATGTGATGTTTGTACCAAAAATGTCCCACTTTGGCCAATTGAAAAGGTGGCAACCCTACCGTCGACTGTGCGGAGGTGTTGTCCACTACAGTTGGATATGTGTACGGAATATATCCCATCCTGGACATAGGAAAAGGTGGCATCCTACCAATGAGTACAACAGGCTGCCAAAATCCGGAAGTCAGTGGTACAAGCCGAACTTGTCAGGATGTGTCAGTCGAACGGGTAGTACCCGGGTATACCAGCCATGTAATGAAAGTTAAGTATGGGCGTGTAGCTATGTGCGTGAGGTATAGCATGTGGAAAGCATATATGGCAGGGTAGTCCACACAACCATACAGGTACCAGTCACATGTAGGGTATTCCATGCGTTACTCTGGCCATGTCATGGGCCAACAACCAAAGCAGTGATGTATGGGGTGTGAGGAATCTGTGTGTGTGGGGTGGCTGGGTAATGGTACAATCCTCCAAGGCGATACTGTGTCGTATGCAGAATAGGTGAACCGGAGGTGTATGAGGGAGCAGCGGGTGAAGCTGAAAGAAACACAAACACATGTATAAACAGCTGCAATACAAGCAGACAGGCCATACTGTAGAACACAATCCCACAAACAGATGAATATTGAAATGTGCGATACAAATGTATAGATATGTCACCGGCACATACCCACAGATTGGTCCTGATGGAACTGGCCAAAACAAATGCAAGACACCTGGAACTGGCCATAACAAATGCAACACACCTGGATGCATAATGGACTACCCAGCATCCCCTCCACATCACACAACCCGCTCCCGTACCTGAACGTCCACCAAATCCAGCCATACTTGGCCTACTGGTTTGGTGCCACAGCTGCACATAGTGACCACTACGCATATGTAGTAGGTAGTGTCACCCTAGGCGGTTGCAGGATTGCACACGACCTCATCACATTTTCGTAACTCCAAAAAGATGTTCGGTATTCCTCTTGTGGATCGGTCCAATTTTTGGATATCCCTCATGGGATACGTAACCTGTGTAAACATTAGAACGGAAGACACGAAGTCCAGTCCTGTAGATATCTGGGCAGAAGTTGGAATGTGCATTAGAGGTGCACGATACTGTCCAGCCCTAAGTGGTCATGCATAACCTACTACCCAGGACCAAACACTTGCCCATGACGCACGTGTCCCGACACGAATAAGCGGGAGAATATATTGCACACATTCGCATAGTGGCAAATGGTATAAGGGTGAAGAAGGCACTGACGTAAACAGGATAACCCTGATCTGCTCTGTGAGGGACACTTAGTGCATGTAGGTGTGACTGACCATACCTGTCAACCTCTGAGAGCAAGATATCTGGTCAAAGCCATGAATAAAAGTGGGACAAAGGCCCAAAAGTAGGGATAATTTGTATTGCTCTTAGAAACTTAGAAAGTTGATAGAATAAGAGTTTGTACATTGGCATTAATTACCTGAAGAGTATGAAGTCTGAAACTCAAATGTCTGTCATTATGTTCTGACTTCAGTCTTTAATGATTAGCTACTGATTTGCCAGAAAACAACAGTGTATTACAGAGGTCCGTACATATTTACAGTAACAAACCTTCACATTTGTTTACTGTACTACTGCATACCTGTAGTTAATTCATGTCCAAAATAATAATCATCGTATGAATGCATACAGGAAATAGTCAAATGTGAATAGGAACACCCCTCACCATGGATTACGTATTTAACCACCCCCAATCATATTATGTATTGCCAACATAAAAAGCTGCTGACAGGTGCTGAAACACCTGTGTCTGTAAACATAGGTAAAATCTATAAAATGAACAAATTCTATCCATGTGCTTTGTCTGACATTTGAACTCTGTCAGGGCAGTTCCATTCACCAGGTGGATAAGCCTAAACCCAGATCACCACATGAACACCCTGACAATCAAAGACTTGTATGTGCCAGGACCATAAGCCTTGGAGTTCTGCATATCCTTGGAGTGATTAAATATGCAGCTTGGGTCCAGAGCAGTAGGGAATAGGGAAGGTGTAATATGTAGTACCGCATTTTTCCCAGCAGGAGAATGGATGCCTGTGTTGTAAGTGAAGCGGTGAGGCGTATGTTAATGTAGCTATGTACTATGGGTATGCATATAAATGAGTCGAACACCAATAGTATAGTGGTTACAGCATCCGGCCAACATGAATGCAGTCCCGGGTCAACTACGACTACAGCACATATAAGTTTAAAGTGTAATGAATGCATCTGTGCTGTAAAGACATTTAAATATGTAAAGGTGAACGTGTGTTTCATATATGTCCGTTAACCAGATTACAGATATTTTACTGGTACCATCACAATTAATAAGGCCCACGTAAGCACAAAGTCTTAGTAAACCTATGTAACCCACAATAAGGATATACAAGTGTGCCTGTGTGTGTGTAATCCACTCACAGCATAGCAAATAAATGCTGTTTTCTACACATTTATTTATATATCTATATATGGATATATATATTTGTGTATAGATATATATCCACAGACTTAAACTAAATAAATATATGAAATAAAGAATGTACAGACATATATATATATATATATATATATATATATATATATATATATATATATACACACACACACAATACATTAATTGATATATACATAACAAACATACAAACATATGTCCTTGTAGATATAATACATGTACATAGATAGGTTACGTCATAGCTATTATGGATAGACATACAGACATGCAAGAAAGGTAAATACACTTCTGCTTTCCAAACCATTGCCCGGAAAGTACCAGTGTGCCAAATCTGCAAGTTCTACTCTTTAAACATGGATATAGGTGTCCTTTGCAGGACCCCAAAAATTGGTTCACTACAGGCACCGTCCTGTAATGATCGAAGCAAAGAAAGTCACAGCTGCAGCTACAATATAGCTTTACATGCAACAGTAGCTTGTGCAAGGGTAATAACACGTGGGTTGGCAGAATGTATGACATATGTCCCGATACGCGGAGAGAGGATAGTGCTTAGAAGTGCCTTCATACTTTATTATCGCTCGCATTAAATATGTCTTATGACTACTGTGGAGGGGTGTCAGGTATGGGAATCATGGGTATGCAATAATGGGCCTAGGTTCCCAGGTGTTGGTTGGCACAGATTTAGTAGGTCCACCCCATGGGAGTGATTAATATTCCTATGTGGGTATAGCACACGCCTATACCTTCCAAAAATGAAGAACCCATCTACTGGATGTTGTGTAAACCATTGGGGGAAGATGTAGGGACTTTTATCAGTGTCATGCAAGCGATTATCATGGACGTACATGCGTACGAATAAGATGGTAACCATACCTCTCAACCTTTCCGAATAAGACATCTGGACAAAGGCATATTAAAATAAGTACAAATAGTGACTATTTTAAATATTCCTCTGACAAAGTTAGAACGTTGATAGAATAATGGATAATTCATTAGTATGAATGTTTTGAGGGTTATTAATTATAAAATACTAATGTCTGTCATTATTATCTAACCTCACAGTCCTTAATGACTTGCCACTAATTTACCAGAAAGGCACAATATTATGAAAAATGGAACAAAATTATAAGTCTAAGTTCGGGCCATTTATCCAAAATGTGTACAGTTGAGAGGTGTGAAGGTAACCCTGTCCTAAATAAATGTACAGAACTAGTGATATCAGGTGGACAGGTGTGAAGAAAGACGTGATGACAAATGACAAAACATGTATAAGTCAAAAGCATGTACCTCGATAAATGTGAATGAATACTTATGCCCTGTGTAGTCAATGTGGAAGGTTAATAGAAACAAAATAAATGTGTCCCTCAGGGTGTTATGCAGTGTCCCCAATACAGTGTTCAGTCTCCCACACTCGCATGTGAGTTCTGCCACTGACTGAAAGCGCAAATGCCGGCGAACACATAAGGTAGATGATAGCATAATATGTTTTGATTAGCACCTGTTGGCTTTTGTGAGGAACACAACACTCTGGGTGGGTGTGTCCTTCAAAAGGAATGTAATGGCATCTGGCCTGTGATTTCTTCTTGTGTGTAGTGGTGTAATAAAATGATACATCTTGTATCAGAAACAGATACATGTTATAGGAAACAGTATTATCGACTATACTACTACAAGAAAAATCTGAAGGTATGAAAAGCGCTGAAGTAGTCCGTTTTGACCGCAGGTATGTGTTGACTTGTCAAATGTCACAGCTGTATATATAGTACCTATAGGGCTGTCACCCTTACAAATGATGAAAGTGGGAGCTGCTCTGTAGAAATGTCAGACGTAGCAGGTCAAAACATACCTACAGCCATGCATACTCCACAAATAGACATATTAGCACACAGCAAAGCTTAGGCCAGGAGTCATGGAGCCTTGGCCGGTGTGTACAATTAGAGTAAGAGTAGAGCAAGGTAAGATGTCTACCAAGCTATTCAGCAATATCCTGTAGGGGCGTGTAAGACGGCCCCTAAAACGAACGTTGCACGGGCAATGTTAGGATATGCAAATTACCCCATTTGTAGGTGAAAAGCTATGCAAATGATGTAAATCTGCGATACATGAAACAGAAAGCTGTCCGTGCAAGAGTAGAATTATGTGCAGAAATGTACTCGGATGTTAACCGAGTTACGTTCTGCAAGTAGCTAAACGGAGCAATGTCAGCTGCAAATGAATTTAGTCAAAGAAGCATGCCGATGGCCAAATATAAGGCCAGTGGCATATTTTTCCATTGGAAATTAATAAAACTCTATTTGTCCTCCCCCGATCTCCGGTGTGTAAGCGTAGCGAAAACGCGCTGCGCTTTTAAAACAAGAAAAATATTTAAAATAAACATATAAATTGTAATTTTAGTTAAAAGTTAGTTCGCCATGCAGGTGAATGGCAAGCTGAAGACAACATGGCTACTGAGTACTGGTTGCTATGTGTGGAAGCGCTCTGTCAGAGATGTAACCAAGCATTAGTAGGCAATCTGATGCAATTGAGGCTGAGGATAGTGAATCACAATTTGTCATGCCATATGGGCCAAGCCACTACAGTGTAAGAGTAGGTTAAGGGGACTATCAGAGTAGAAGATAGGTGGCATCATTAGTGTGTATGTATAAAACACTGTAATCCTATTGGAGCAGTGTGTCACATGTTTGCTGTCAGTTACTCAGTGGAAGAGGCGTGTTATGATTTATCCTAGGTAAAGTCAGGAAACTGATGGTGTGTACGCCATTGATATCACTGATTTCTTGCAAACCTGCTTACAGTGTGTTCATGCCTGTAAGCCCGAGTAAGCATGTGTGCACGCGTTGAAGAACGACTAAGCTAGTGTAAGAATGTTGAAGCCCATGTAATGTCATGTAAGCCAGTGTATGCATTTGTAAGCATGTATAACTGTATTACACACATCACACACGTACTGCACACTCTGAGACACATGCTGCCAATGCTGCACATGTCAGTCAAATGGCACATGGATGGATAATAAATCTTCAGAATTAACAGTGCTGTAAACTATACTACATTGATGGTCATAGCCGCAATGCATCATGCCTGCTTACATACACGTAGAAGGATATCACACTTTAACAACATTTTAACATTCATACAGTGCTATAAAGCCACCCTGTGCATCAGCACCATGTTAGTCTGTTCCTGCATCACTGTTACACATTACAGGTGGTGGCACAGGTGTCATCATATGCACAGGGTATGGTGTTTCTTTTCCAGAGCCTGTCATTGAGCCATCCAATCAACATGTAAGTGTGTGTGTGTGTGACAACAGTGTTTGCATGGCCCAATGTTGATGCAATGTGTGTGTGTATGTGTTAGCCCTAGCTGTTTGTTTCATGTGTGTGTGTCTGCATGTACACAGTTTCAGCATGTGTCAGCCATATACAGGAGGTTGTGGGACAGTCACAGACCGTACCTGCCAGGCTGTACAGATCGCCATTATTGGCCATGGACACCCCACCATGCATTCAACAATATTCCAGTCCTGCACTTGTCAATGTATACACATACATTCTTGGGATCTGTATCACAACCTGTGGATAAAAGGGAGTCAGTAATGTTAACCTGATTTGCATAGTATTGTCAGTTAATACATAGTTATATGAGCCATACTCATCCTCCAAAGTAATAACCACTGCTGACTGTTGCTGAGATGTGCACATGACCATTTAAAGGTGCTGTACTATCATTGTTTTCAATGTCCCTTGTAATACTCGGCAACAAAATAACTGGTCACTACACAACTATAACCCAGGATCACTACAGCACACAGTATATGCACTATCATAGAGCCATAGCAGATTTACATACATCAAAGGTGATCACGTACAGATAATGCAGCACATTCAATAGTGCTAATATCCACATACATATTTATATCTATGTACATTACATATATATATATATATATATATATATATATATATATATATATATATACACACACACACTTGGGTTGGGATCAGAACACAGACCTAACTACCTTATCACACTACAGCATTACGCATGTACAGAACGCGCAACCGTGATTACTAGATCACAGCATTCACACAGGCATACGTATAGCTTGCTGGCATCAGCATCAAAGGCAAAGACGCCGTATGGATTCTATGGAGAGTGAATAGTGTAAAAGCAATGTACAGTTGTCATGCAGCGGGAAACACACACACACACACACACACACACACACACACACACACACACACACACACATGGCAGGATTGGGATTAGAACACAGACCTAACTACCTTATCATACTACAGAATTACGCATTTACAGAACGCGCTACCGAGATTACTGAACACAGCACTCCCAGAGCCATACTTCTAGGTGGGTGACATCATCCGCAAAGGCAAAGATGCTGATAGGGAATGTATGTGGTGTGAGGCATCTAAAAGTATTATTGTCCCCAGGCAGCTGGAAACACAAACACACACACACACACACTTGGCAGGGCTGGGAGTCGAACATAACCTAACTACCTTATCACACTACAGCATTACACATTTACAGACCGCGCTACTGAGATTACTGAACACAGCACTCCCAGAGGCATACTTCTAGGTGGGTGACATCATCCGCAAAGGCAAGGATGCCAATAGGGAATGTATAGAGAGTGAGCAGTCTGAAAGCATATTACTGTCCCAAGGTAGACGTAGACAAACGCACGGCAGTGGTGTGATCGGGGCAACTAAATATCTACGGAGCACTACAACACCACCACATGGCTACGGGATGCGCCACAGACAGTACACCCTGCAAGACAGTCAACCAGTGTGTTCAATATAGGCATCCATCGTGACATTGAAAATGGACATCTGTTGCCTGGATGTCCACCATTGCTATACAGGATGTCAGTGGCCATGCCCATACACAGAGGCACATCACCAACAGAAGGTGTCACTGGCCATGCCCACACGCTTAGTATCACACGTCCGTTTGCAATGTACTGTGTGTCCATCTACACAATGGCGTACTGGCCATGCTTGCACTCTTAGCAGTTGCAAAGGGCCGTCTTGCATGCATACTGATTCTAAACACGTAAGGGCGCAGTTTGCAATGTACTGTGTGTCCAACTACACAGTGGCATACTGGGCATGCTCACACACTTAGCAGTTGCAAAGGGCCGTCTTGCATGCACATGGATACTAAATACGGAAGGGCACAGTATGGTATTACTGTCCCCACGAACATAAAGGCCACTCACATGTATTCACCAGTACACACTCAGGAGCCATCACAGATGTCTCAGGTGCAGATCACAGAGGTACACACTGCAGTCTACAATGTAGCCCTCAGACATCACCATGTCGTTGGACCAGCAATACACAGCCGTACATCAACACAACACCATGTGACTCATGACTAGTGGACTGTACATAGGTGTATAGCAACTGTGCAGACTACACATGTAACAACAGGGTTCCATCATGTGTTATGCATTGCAATGATACCACTGTACATAACCAGGTCGGCTCTACACATACAAGGGGCCCTGGGTCTTACACAGCTGTGACAGATGACTGTCGCTGTACACCAATGAACCCACACATGTTTGGATATGTCATACATGTAATTGCAGTGGATATGTGCATGGACCACACACACAACACATATGTACATAGCATAGCTTTTGCTGTCCTCTGTGCAGACAAGTGGATACAGCAATCATACACACACAAATGGTAGGTAGGTCCATGGCTGTTGAATGCCAACAGTACATGAGGTAGCAATGTTGACTGAGGACACATTCCTTCTATACTAATTACCCATGACACCCATCCTGTCATACAACATTCCACGTGCTATGTATGTCAACACACATGTCCACCAATTGCAACGCATACAAACATGGCTACATGACAGGCATGTAGGACCAACACATATGTACAAACTGTAGTGTGCATGCAGCTACCATGCATGTGCAGTAGCTGATGTAAGTAACTCATCTGTGCCGAACTACAACATGCAGTTGCAATGCAGCCCCATCATTGACACCTGTATATGGTGACATACTGACAGTACGGTAGGATGTACATCAGGTATGGATGGATGTGTGTACATAAAGTGGTGATCCACCAGTGTAGATGGATGTTCGCCGGGGAGGGCTCACAGGTGTGTCACACGCCATCCTACCATTACATGTGCAAACAGTACGCTATGTTACTGTTACTTGACAGTGAAGACATAAAACCGACACAGCGGTTGGGTGTTACCGACTGTACGTCACTTGACACCTGTAACACTTACATCCTCCCGTGTGCATATAGCAGCACAATTGCCAGACATAGTGTTGGTACACATAATGCGGCCAATACTGCTGCATGTCTGTCAGACGTATTATCATATAGCAGGTGTATCATTCACAGTACTTTCATGTGTGACCATATATGCCACATATGGTGGGGAATACTTCCCAATTGTTACACACCCCTGTACACTGTTGTAGACATCTGTACATACTGCAGTGTAGAATGCATGACGTAGGCAGGTGTGGTGTGTGTATCACACACATCAGCTATCCATATGTGTATGACAGTTGTGGTCTCCACAGTGTGTGTGTGTGTGTGTGTGTGTGTGTGTGTGTGTGTGTGTGTATGGCTGTCTGATGCAATGGAGTGAGGGTGTATGCTACCATACAGAACACACAGGATCCCTAACCCCTCATGGTGATGCAGTCTACTACCGTGTTGATGCCATCAGTCTCAGCCGTACTGGCTACCTGTACATGTCCTTTCTCGGTGTCGCGTCATGTGGGTGCACAGTACTGTGAGGGTGATGACCACATAGGCAAGTGTCCTCACCTCAACACTGTGGGGTGTGCGTTATAGTGTTGTTGACCCCGTGAGTGTGGGCATGTTCCAGTAATGTGACATGATATTACTGCTACACAGTGAGGCCTCATGCTATCAAGTGGCCTCTAATGTTATCATTGGCCAGACCGCTGTGTACAACCCCTGCACCATGTCAGCATACCTGTGATGTGACCTGGTATGGATGTTACGTCTCTAGCCACTGTAGCCTATTAAACTGCACACATTCTGCTGGATAAGTATATGTGTGGACATCTGTGGTATGTTAGACTTTCCAGCTGTCCGGTTGAGGCTACGTATAGCAAGCTGAGATTGCCATATGTGCCTGTGAGTACTCCACAGTTACACATGGGAGACTGCAAACACTGCTACCTGTAGGCACATGCAAGTAGACCATAAGGAGGGAACCAGGGCATCATTACCAACATGCTGTTACTGTTGTTACCAAGACACATACTGTGAACATATAACAATGCATGCTACACCTGTATTACATGGTATGTCTGGTGCGTGTCAACAGTACACAACTAATGTAATATACACGTCTCTCACTATTCTTACACAACTAATGTAATATACACTTCCCTCACTAGTCGTACATAACTAATGTAATATACACTTCTCACTATTCTGTTCACCCTGTGCAGCAGACCATTTGAGCATGTCCCTGCACTGATGGAGTGGATGACAGGAATGCGGCACAGGCTTCATCATATGCACAGGGTGGAAATGTTTGCCAGGGGCATAGGCTGCACCAATGGGTGACATCATTTGTGTGGGTAAGGGCCGGTGATATGATTGGACATGTCTGTTCAGTATGCATGTGGGTGTTGTGGTGCCCTACAAATGTGTTTGCTGTGTGCGTGTATGTGTGCACAAAGTTCTGCCTTTTGTGAGGCCTACACAGGGGTGGTATTGACAGCTCCAGATTGTACAGACCAGGTTGTACAGCTCACTGTGTCCGGCCACAGCCATGTGACCTGTGCCTGCCAGGGGTTGCACGGGCACTACCAGGCAGAGGTACAGATTGGCTACTGTTCAACGGCACATGTCCATTGGAACCGTGTCCCTGCTGGGAAAATCCAGGGCCACGTCCACGTGGCCTGCTGCGTCCTGGTGTGTACAGCGCAGCAGCAGCTGCACTGCTACTGCTACCAGCACTATGGGAGTGGGCATGTGAGGTGGCACGCTCATGTCAACCTGCACTAGGTGGTGTAGTTGGCCTATGTCCACATGGCCTACGCCTCACTCCTACCAGATGTTCCAGCACAGACAGCTCACGGTCGCAGATTGCCATGCCATGGTCAAGGATTCTGATCATTTCACCCAATCACCTGTCCAGAACATCAGCAATCTACTGTTGAGCATTTGCCAATGCCTGGATGTTGTCATTTAGGGTACGGATAGCAGCCCTCTGCAGCCTCTGCCCTTCTCTGTTCTGCTGTTCAGCACGTGCCTGTGCTGCCATTACAGTCTGGAACATGCGTCTGGTGATACCAGCTGCTGTGCTGTCTCCTGCAGGTGCATGTCTGCCAAACGTCCTCCTACGAGCAGCACCGGCCACATGTCTGTGTGGCACATCTGCAGACATTACACTGACACCATGGTGTGGAGACACACCTTTTGTAGCCACCACACGTTCCTGTTTCACGCTAACAGACTTTGACTGTCCTTCCCCTATGGCCACTGGTGATGCGGTATGTGTTGGCAGCAGAACTGTGTGCGGGGAAGAGGGGGACATAGCTGGGATGGCAACCATTGGCACAGATTCAGCCCCTGACAACCCTGCCTGTACCTCATGCATATGTTCATCACTGCTAGTATCTGTGGGGACACTAACATCAGATGGACCGCAGGAGGGTAACGCACCTACATCACCTGTGAATGCAAAGAAAGACTCTAAATTACAATAGACACACACAGAGACGAGCACAGATGCACAGAGACACACACAGACACCATGCATGTGATTTGACAGACGGCATGCAGCATGCCTGTGATACAGCAGACGGCATGCAGCACAGACATTAATAGTGTTAGAAAGCATACCCCCTGGGGTGCACACTACAGCAAGCAGGTGTCGTATCAGTAGCCATGCCGTTCACACAATCATGGTAGTATGCATGCATCCCCGTGATGCACCATGTGGACCAGAACAGGATAACAGTACACATGGCTGACATGACCTTGACATGTAATCTGCTGATGTGTGCATTAACATGCATACATGTCTGACACAATGGTGCCCTGACACATGTACAGCATCATAATGGGCATCACATTGCGGTGTTGTCTGTATGCCCTATAGATAGAATGCATGTTTAGCAGATGTGCATGTGCATGGAAGGGTAGTGTGAGCCGTCTACATTGCTCTACAGTGTGAAGTACAGACACTGCCATTGCATGGCATCATGAGGCATCTATATTGCTATACAGTGCATAATATGTACACATTGCATAGCCATAACTGCATGCATACCCATGACTTAACTGTGGATTGTGACCCACGATGCTGAGGTGTATACACACCAAACCATGCTGTGTCATGTGTCAGGTCACTGGAGGACCTACAGAGGACACTCCTGCACAACAACTACAGAGTCTTAGCTGCCTGGCAACCATGTCCACACATAGCAGACTTGTCAATTCACCATGTACCACATGACATTGATGTACCACACACACACACGAGGTGCACAGGTAACTGTGATGTCCTACAGCACCAAGAGAAATGTACAGTATCTGTGGCCTGATGTGGTGTCAATGTCTGTGGAAGCTGTAGAGGTGACTACTGTCATGCTATGACACAGGCGTGATGTTCAACACATCTTATATGGTAGACGTCAGTGACACCTCCACTGGCTGTGCACAGGCTTTTAGGATGTCCAGTGTACCACATCAACTGTATAGTCGGTCAACTAAGGCTATAATTGGACCATGTGTGGACAGTGTGAAACAGGGTGTATACACATCACATCTACTGTGTGGCTATGTATCTCTGGCCATCCCCCATGGCCATGTGTGCACATGTGTTGGACAAATGTGTGTGATGGCCGTCTATCACACGTGTGTATTGTCCAATATGACATACACCCATAGATGTCAGATATGTCACCATCCACAGGGCTATGCAGACAACAGGTTGTATGTGAGGTATGGGTTATGGGATAGTGTGACATTATTGCAGCCAATACACTACATGTCTGGGACATGTCAGATGGCACATCACAATGTGTGCACCCATTGCAGGGGCATATAACACAATGGTGACTCCTGTGGGCTGCTCATATCACAGCTCACTGTGTGGTACTGTTTGCGTACCACACGTGTTGTTCCAATGTATAGTACATATGCCTCCATTGTAGAACACCTCCACCGTTGTATGCACAGCTGACCACACATGTAGCAATGACAAATACTCTGGTTTCATGTCGGTGTATCATTTTGTTTGTATATATTGCACATGGGTGGCCTGTGTGAATGATGGGTGGCGCAACCTGTATATCGTGAATGGAACGAACATCAAGTGTACAAGTGTTAACTGGCCACATGACGCATAGATCTATGCTTTAACATGCCTGATACTGATGACCGTCTCACCTGCAACGGACTCATGTCTGTGCGGCACGCCAGAGGTACCTGTATAGGGGTGACACAGCAGTATGAACATTATCCATGACTGTATGACAGCCACAGGGTGCACTGTGTATGTTAACACATTCGCCTGTACAATAGCATATAGTATGCACATGTGTGCATACACAGGGTAGCATACTGTAGTATGCAGCATGTGTGTCCACATACATGCATATGTTGTAACATTACATAATGTACAGTGACACATGCTCGTAAATGGGATATAGTAGCCATATGTGCAGTACTGACTTACCAGGAAACTCCAGGCTCATTGGTTGGGAGACACCCGCCTCCACGATGGCAGCTAGTGTTTGTGGATGCTGCTCTGAGGGTGTCCCCAGACTGACCAGTAGCTCCTCAGTGTGTGTGGGGGGGGGCTGGGTTGGTGGCCCACCACCTGTTCCACCTTGTTCCCTGGCGATTGCAGTGGCATGCTGTTTTGCATGTCGTATCAAGTCCGTGCAGTGTCTGCGCACCTGCTGGTAGGTGCGGTTATGGCCACCCACATCGTTCACCCTCCTGCGAAGATCCTGCCACAGGTCATCCCGCTGCTGGGTATGCTGCGCCACATGGCTAAACAACACCTCGTAGTTCTCATGGAGGTATGGGATGAGGACTTCATCCTCCTGGCGGCTGTACGCTGGCAGGCGTGTACGAGGCATTATCTGTAAGACATAATGATGGTGACAGGTCACAGTTTCAGAAATGTACAGAGATACTGCTGCACAAACATTTCTATGACATCTAGTACATCTGCACAGTTATCTTTGCAAATCATCATGACACTGACATGTTTGTGTCACACACATGTAACACCTGTTATGCATTGATTATCATCACCATATATGTGTGTCACCTCATTACAGTGTTCATACTCCATGTGAATGCTGTCTTGATGTGGGCATGTCTGTTTGC
Organism: Protopterus annectens; assembly: GCF_019279795.1. Lineage (NCBI taxonomy): Eukaryota > Metazoa > Chordata > Ceratodontiformes > Protopteridae > Protopterus > Protopterus annectens. The sequence goes on from NC_056734.1 coordinate 219,261,676, forward strand.
CTGCACTGGTGTTCTTGCCTATCTGCACATGCCTGGATGTGTCCACAGTAATGCTGTTGACCTTGATGCTGTGTATATGTCACATATCAACACAGACACAGCCTTAATGGACTTGAGCAGTGACAATGCACACATACGCATGGAAACCTGTACATGCATGTGTTTTTCCATATACATCTACACAGCACTGTACAGCTGTTCAACATCCTGCCATGGATCACTTGTGTTGCACATGTGATAGACATGGGACAATGGTTAGTCTGATGTCATTCGCAGGGATGGTTATCAACTATAGCATGTACGAGCAAGGTTTCCTAGCTGTATCCGACAGCCATTATTCCACCGCGAGGTGCATCAGTGCCACATTACTGATCCAGACAGTTGATATTACATCTACCATGCGGCCATCACACCATGTATGACAGGGATGACGTGCAGCTTTGATGGACAGGGTTGCTTGGTATGGCGGGAGTATGTCACATGTATGGCGCAGGGATCTGTCCAGCATGTGGCGATCCTAGTATTAGGATGGTGGCTGTCCATGACTTATGTCTTTCAGATCAGCATATGGACATGTAGCATGTCCATCATCATAGTGTAGCACATGTCTTTATGCAAGGTAGACAGCATGCTGCATAGTGGAGGTGAGGATTGTGAAGGCTAGTATCGCCCATCCACGCATGGCCATTACCCCTTAAAGGTGATATGTGATCTAATATTGGTCACCCAAGTGGTGTGTATGCCTGTCCAATGATCTCCGTGCTCATGGATGGCACTCTGTCATGACATGGGTGCCTCGTATGACTACCTAAGGGGCCTGGAGATGTCACCAAGTCAGGGAGGTGTACTGCACAGCACCATCCCTTACACAGTGTCCATAATGTTGACCACAGCCTAGGTGGTAGTTAATGGGTACAGGGATGTTCACTTAGTGGTGACAATGCTGATATCATCCATCAGAATGTGCACATATGTCACACACCTCACCCACACAGCCCACTCTGTATGTTGTTCACAACAATGACACAGCTATTGCTCATAGGTCATGGCCATTCACATCCTTACATACACAGATGCCTGACATTTGTCTGTGTGGTATGGGCTACAATGAGGGTGGAGTACAACACATTAACCCTGTTTTACTGTAGCTGGCACTGGTGTGATATGCACATGTCACTCTGGCACCTTTTGTAGTTGTGAGTCTGTCAACAGGCCACTGGTAGAACACTCCTGTGACATACAAAGGTATTTGTAATCAGACATCCATACTGTCTTGTACATCTGTACTGCTAACATCTACATTGATAATGGTTCATGAACATGCAGACCATACTCAGCAGGGTTATAGTGCGGTGCCACCCATTATGACTGTCGTCACCACTTGTAGGTTGATATTATCCAACACCCTATCTGTATTGTATGTTCATGCTCAGCACTTGTTCAGAACTTGCGAGCATGTCATGAGCTACTGATTACTATAGCACCCATTCCACACCATTTCCTACAGGTACACTGTCTGTCCTCACATTTCCAGCTTGCTTACAGTACAACAGCTGTTGTACACACGTAACTCACATATCCTGTGAGACATGGTTGTATATACAGGCATGTCCAACTGTCACGTACCAGTGCTATTGCCTGTCTATATGATGGATATGTTGTACATGTGGCAATAGAGCAATTTTCTCATGTACACATTCAATGCTCACCTCCCAACATACGACACTACAGCCTGTGGGGGATGCACATATGCAACCCTGCTGGGGGTAATGCTGTCACCAACCCTGACTGCACCTGACAGTCATGTGGGGATGTGTAACATTCGCAACACACCCCACTCATCACATAGTCTCACATGATCTCCACCACAGGTCACACATATGAGGACAACTTGTGCAGTACCTCTCCATACTCTGTGTAGGCACCAAAGGCAGCCCCATCACCGAACACAACATCACCAACTTATAGCCCAGAGGCTCGTGTGCCCATCACATACAGCCAATAGGGTGTTATAACATACACAATACACCAGTCATAGGTGACTCTGTAGGCGGTCACACTGCTGTTCCACTCAGCAGGCTACACAAGGCAGTAGTCATTTACATCTTGCTGTCTGGTAACTGGTTCTGCAACATAACCTATGCACCCATGCCACACCTCACCAGGTACGATATGACTGTCATTCTCCATGTTAGTGTGACTGCCCTGAGATGCCACTTCACGGACTACGTGTGCAGGGACATGCAATAGCTCACCAGTCTTGTAGCCCTGAAGGTGTGGGCCAAGCCCTGGGGAGCGTTATGCATTCATCCGGACCTTATAGCACTGTACGATGACTGACTGTGTCACTTTAACTGTTGCCTATGTTTCTGCTGTCATTCCACAGGCATCTGGTATCTGTCTACTTTGACTGACCTGGTCAAACAACACAATGCTTTGACACCGATGACCTGCACCTGTCAGCCCTGGGAGTACAGATCACATGTAAGGCTCTTGCTGCTTCTATACTGCCTGTCTTGCACAGTTTCCAATAACAGTCACTGGCAGAACGGGAACTGGCATGCAAAACATGGGGTCATGTGACACAATGCTTGACATCTTCCTCTGTGACGCACGCAGGCAAGGCACACCTTATAATGCACCACTTCAATATCTGTGCAGTGACTGGGACCTGCCTCTAGGCTCTGCAAAGCACACCTGCAACGACAGGTTATAGACAGACCATACCTTTCAGGCATGTATCTGGACCGGCACACCCATGGCTGAGGTGTTCCCATATTCCACTATGTTGTACACACACATCCTGGCTAGTTACTTAGCACAATGCATCAGAGGTGCTCCACGTGCAACTAACTGTGTCCGGAACCGCTATACACATTGTAACAAGCTACGGATTCAACAATATACCCCACGGTTACCAGACCTCATTTGTTGGTGTACTGGACAGATGGGCTCAGACAGCTACTACTGATGTGAGACTGACACTACCCCACACTTAACTGGGATAGCCACTCATGTACCGACACATCCATGAGTCATAACCTCCACTCGGCTGGATCAACCCATACACACCACCTCCAAGACCAACATTATCCTTGACATGAACACTACCAACATGTGACTGGTGTTCCACACCTGGGGTTATCCCCTCATTGGTGGATTCCGAACATATGCTAATCACCCTTGTTAGCCGCATCCCAGCACCACACCCTTCATGGCATACAAAGTACATGAGTACTATAACACCTACTACAGACGTCTTATGACAGCGGTAGTTAAACGTCATGACACCCGTGCAGATGGACAATGCACATACAAATGCTGAAACATACCCCAGTGCACTTCAGTAGCACGTACACAACTGCATAGATCATGCTATTCCACACAGAGCCATGATGGTACCCACCAGATAACAGACGCCACTCTGGTGGTCAAGTTCCATGGACATAATTTACAACAACGGGTGGAGGCTGTTACACAGTGGTGTACAATCCCATGGGTGGGGTAGCTCACTGGTCAGCCTTTGTAGGGCTACGGGATCCCTCATCACATACTCCAAGACTAGCTACGTAAATATTACTGCGACACATTCCGGGGTGTACCATAAGGCATTATGGTGGTATGTCAGTAGTCAGTGGCAATACCCACATCTGCTCTCACATACTACAGTCACTCAGGAACATGACAGATCCAGGTGATGTTGGCAACATGCTGGCGGATGGATTCAATGCTAACATTACACCCTCTCACTCACTACGGGGCCACAATCCATGCAAGAACATTGCTGTGTCCCTGCGGTCACATCTACACAGTACTAACCTGCACCCTGTATGTCCTGGGACACTGGCCCCATGTCACCTTCCAAAATCCCAGACTGTGATGTCCACAAACCTCTGAACAACATGTCTCCCCACTAGGCCACCATATTCAGTAATAGCCTTGTATCAGACATTGTGGCCCCTGAATGGCACACAGCAACAGTTATCACACTCCACACAGGTGGCGCCACAATGCACGAGTGGGACTATTGTCCTACACACCTGACTGGACTGTTCTGCATGGCTATGGGGCACATCATCTTGGACGTCATTCACAGAGACATTGTTGGGCTCCAGTCCTTTGATGCCACCCAGGTTGGAATTGTTAGGGCCAGAGCATGGCTCCTACACCTAGTGGACTCCTTTCATACAGTTACCAGGGTAGTTGATGACAGTATGGGGGTCCACACAGCCTACATTGTCCTCTCATTGCCTTTCAGTACCGTTCTCCTTTCTGGTATTGACAACATACACATCCACCTGCACATCGTACCCTATATCTCAGGATGTTATGCAACATGGCTCATGGACAGGACACACACAATGAGGGTAGCATACCATAGTACCTACTGCATTTCACTTACACTTGGCATACCACAGTCCTCAGCCATAGGGCCCCTCATGTTCAGTATATGCTTCCCTGAGGTACAGGCTAGCACAGAGGAACTTTCCCTGCCTAGCTTTACAAACCCCTGCATACAAAGGACCATGATTGATCCACCAGCTGATGCTGACTCCATCCATATGGGTGTCACTGTGACGGATACCTGATATGAATATCATGGCCTCAAGCTGCATGACACAAGGTGCATGAACATCACCTTTTCATTACACCATTCACCCACTGACTATCACATAGGTGGTAGTCCCCTACATACATGTCACATTGTACATGTTCGTAGTACACACGTATGCCGCACCCACTCCTGTGATTACCATATTGCCACTGTGGCGTGGATATCCTTCTATGTGGCCACACTTATCTGTACTGGGTGTGTAGCTGGTACATAGGCACCCATTGTACCTCTGAACTCCAGACTTCTACACACATTCAAGGGTACAATACCCCGTTTAGGGTGTACCTTACACAACAGCTACAGCTTTACATACCACAACATTAACACGCCATGACGTTTATTAAGCTCCGACAGTTAAAGTATGCGGCTGAACTATGGACACCACGTCTGTACACATTTGCATACTACATACTCAGGGGTGACCTCTGCTGAACAGACAGGGCCCATGTCCACAACAATATTAATGGATATACTCCACATACGCGACATATGCAAAAGCCACTGTGAGCAACATGCCCATGGATATGTGCACACACGCAACGATGAGTGGGATGTGCTTGAGGGTTACATTCCCAAACTGGACACTCACCATGCTTTGGAACATGATTCCTATGTACATCACGCAGGGACACTCTAGCACTGTTCATGTGATACCTCACTTGGTGGATGGGAGACACATGTACGCCAGGGATCACTGCAGTGGCTGTACTGTGCAGAGGTGCAGGTAACACATGGCTCTGCTGTTCACAGGACACTACCCTAGAGAGGTGCCACTGGTGTGAACACTGTAGTCGTGCTTACACATAGACTTGCCAGACTGCATACTTATCCCACTATGAACCTGTGAAGCTATTACATGTCCGTTGTGCATGGTTACTTGGTAGCCCTTCCATTTAGATTAGCTATCATGCTATTACAATGTCCCGTGACTACAAGCCATATGTATCCTGTTATTGTACATGCCAGTAGAAGATACCTTTGATATGCATGATATGCCTGTTATGCTGTGTAGAATATCTGACATATCTACCTACAATACTATACATTACACATATTTTACATAGTATCCCATAATGCAAAGCATACTTGCACAGCGAGACCACCTTAGACATGTCATTGTTGTTATATGGCCATACACATGCCTACTGTGACAGTATATCAACATATACTGTCCCCTGCTATGGCACATACTTGTTGGACATACCCTACCACTGACGGCGGGTTGTATGGAATTGTTCTGTTTAAAGCCCTCATATAGCATCCCTTGTGGTGTCTGTGATGTTTACCTTGTGGCCCACTGCTGGGCGCACAGTTTTTACAAGCGTTAGTATGCTCAGCAAGACATCACTACATAAATACTTTTTCCCACTTTATGCATTGCGGACACTTTTAATTAATGCAAACCAGGCTATACATACACTAAATAATTAATACAAAACATGCTATACATGCACTTACATACCAAGTGTTTTACATACCTTGTTATCATTCCAGACTTTCGTCTCTGTCTCTCTTACACTGTTTAAACAGTTATATGGTATGAGCATATAGTTTGAATGTCTGGCAAGTCATCCTTATATACGTCGATACCTGTAACGTGGTTTCCTGCCACCAATTGGTGTTTCTGAGTTGCTAATTACTTGCACATCAGCTGTGCAGCTACTCCATTCGCCAACTACGCGGCAACAGTGGGGTATAATTGAATTCTCCACTTGGGCGTTGCCCATTTGCCCTACCTTCGGGGAGACGGCCTGTGTTGTGTTTTGTTGTGTGTAATTGCAACTGTATGTGTAGAGACAATTATACTTTGGATTCATGTTCCCCGTGGGTTGTGTGTGACGGCTAGAGTATGTGGTTCCACATGTGGGTGTACCTGTCATTCCAACCGTCTGATAACGGACTATTTCAAACAAAACCTGTAACATCGCCATTTGTTCTTTTATACAACAGCTACAATTTTGCATGGCACCTTTAATTGTGTCTCTCACAAGGTATGTTGACTGTTCTGCAGATGTAATTGATTGACTGGATGTTTATGCTGTAATTACAGTCTGTATTGCTATAGTTTTTAGTGTGGGATGTCGGTGGGTGTACGTAGCATATACAGGTTTGTGTGGCTTGCATTTCTACATATTACAGATATATATGTGTGTGTGGGCCCCTTCCCTAATTAAAGAGCCATCAGGTAGTAGACTTATGTTATGGGATTTTACATTGGGCCGTTGTTAATTGGTTTCTATATAGTATGCAGGTGAGGTTGATACTTCCATACCTCCGGAATTGCAGCGATATGTAAAGGGATATTTCTAAATGACAGCTATCCTGTGTATTTCTGTCCCAGATATTTGCAGTCATTGCAGTTGTGTTGGTGACAGAACCTCTTTGCCATGGGTTGCCACCTTTTCATATGGCCATTGTTGGACACTTGTGGGACACACAGTGGTGTTTACAGGCCGACACATAGCCACAGTCAGTACACAGGATAGCACATACTTTTATCCTCAATACATACCTATTGTTGTGGGACTTTGGCTACTTATCATATTGCATGTAACATTTACGTTTCTTACATACAGGCATAACTATTTCATGCAACTATTACATAATGTATGGAACATAATAATGTCCTACAATCTCGGACATTTGCCCTTTGTAATGTTTTATGTCAGGACACGCCTGCCCAGGGAGGGGCTGTCCCTCCTAATGTGGGACAGGTGGTAACCGTATGCCTACGGCTAGCTATACCCACACCTACAGTAATGATCTACCTCCGAGTTGGCACTAACAGACACACACACACACACATTACAGTCACACAAAAATGCACATGGCACCCTCAACACACACATACACAGACTACAGCACTCACAAACACAGTTGAACACAGTACCTACGTGGACCGCAACACCGGCAGCGGTAACTAAATGTCCCTTCATATCGTCATAGTAGTACTCACGGTTCTACTGTTCCGGTACTGTGTTCTTTCGGTCTTTCAGCCTCGTGGTTACGCATGTCGGTATGTTACACATTCCATAGTTGGCGGTATCCTATTTATTTGTACCTCCAAGGTGTCATGAATGTCATTGACCTATCTATATATTTGCAGATATCGGTGAATCCGTATATATCAACATACATCACTCTATCGCCCTTTCTATCTGTATTTTTTTTATATATATATATATATATATATATATATATATATATATATATAGATATAGATATGTATGTCTATACATATATATATATATATATATATATATATATATCTGACAGGGAAAGTGACAGGCATGCTACATCTTTCATTGTGTACTTGTCAGTGTATACTGTTTCCTGGACTCCACACGTTTGTGTCTATACCTGTCACATTGCACACCTGCCGTAGGTTAGGGTTACCAGCTGTCCCACTTTGCGAGGGACAGTCCCTCTTTGGGCAGTTGTGTCCTGCAAAATATTAGTAAACATGGCAAATGTCCTGAGATTTTAGGACATACTTATTTCCTATAGTTTATGTAATAGTTGCATAAAACAGTTATTCTGTATCTGAACCACATATATGTTATAGAAACAGAATAAGTAAGTAAACATTATAAGAATAAGCTTTTATCTAGGCAAAACAGTGAAGTTCTGATTTTCGTACTGGCTGGGTGTATGTGTCGGCCTGCAGACATCTGAAGTATATCCCACATTGGTCATTTGAAGAGGTGGCAACCTTACCATAGGTACATCTTGGCTAGCAATAGTGTTAGGTGATTGTATACATGATTGCGTGTTCTACTCCTGGCAGTGGTCGTTTTACCCTTCAGAGCAGGCGCTATTAGTACAGGGGTGAATAATGCTGGTTTCACCTGTTCTGGACATCATTGACCGTGATCTGCGCGATATTCGGAGAAGCTTAGCCCTGTTTCGCGCATATCCATATAGTCATATTTAAACGTCGCATACCAGTAGTGGGCAACGCATATTCCCGCTAACATGTGCTAAACATGATCTGATGACCTGCATCCGACATGCATTACTTGTGCCTTCGGGATTACGTTACATCCCTTGCAGGACGTGGGACTAGAAACATGCACGACGGTCACTGCATTTAACACTTGGACATCTGGGATTTGTACACGTGTTATGTTGTTTTGTATGTGGAGTATACTACGGCTGTTACTCCATCCTGCACTCACATGGGTAACTCAGTTAGTTTACATATTGATGAGTCCAGTTAATGGTATGTCCATGTGATGTTTACTGGATGTGCTCCGGCATTGGGTATGTATATCACAGTGAGCCACACACGGTACTGTGCTACACCTTCAAACGGCCGTAGGTGGAGCATGCTGGGTTGATGAATACCTGTCATTGGTGCACCCCATGCCTTGACACAACATCCATGATTACATTATGTGGAGCCCCACATTAACGCAGCAGGGAATCCGTGCTGAGTGTGTGCAGAACAGTGCTTACACACGAGCTCCCGCGATTGCCTCTGCTCCACTAAGCGACTGTTGGTTACTCGATGTGGCAACAGCAGACACTGTTTTCCCCGTTTGGTGTATGGCCTCTGACAATCGGGCATGTACCTACCTATGTACCTGGGAACCTATACACACAGCACCAACATATGCTGATAGGCACATGTACTGTTCAGGTGTTGACATTCTGTGTTCCAATAGCTGTTGTGTGTGCAATGTTTGAGGGCTGCCTATGTAGGATTCACACAGTGGGCCACCTATACATTACAATTTACAGGTGGTCGTGTTTGTGTGCCATCCATTTTACTGTGTGTGCAGGTGGAGAGGTGTGTCAGTCCATAGGGGCCTACACTGTCAGAATATGTGCTATACGTTCCCTCTTTGCCAAGGCGTAGGCATATTATTTCTATCCCACCCAACACTAAAAAAGGCCACTACCCACCTTGTAAACACACCTCTAGTTCACAGCAACATAACATCAACATCTCCATACCTCTTACCTCACTACCATAGAACATTTCATATCAAATTTTTCCAAAACAGGAAACCTTTTACAATTTCTTCCAGGCATCCCATAAACACACATAGTCACCAACAGCTACTATGCCTTTATGGCAACATTCACCCTAATCCTGGCCCAAACCATGACCAACCCATTATGCCAGCTAACAACCCAACTGATCTTATTAATCCTACAACCAAGACCAATACTCTCCAGATTGCTCATCTCAATATTCGGAGCCTAAATAATAAGATAACCCAACTACATGCTCTCCTAGACCCCTACTCCTTTGATATCCTATGCCTAACTGAAACCTGGCTAAAAGTAGACAGCAAGAACAATGACATACTACCACCAGGTTATAACATCATTAGACTTGATCGTCAGATCAAAAAGGGCGGAGGAGTAGCAATACTCTACAAAACTGAACTATTGGTTACCTTAGTAGAGTCTAAACCACCTTCACTCAACAACAATGAAATCTTAATCACCAAACTAGAAATTAATAAAAATAAATCCATTTACATCATTTGCTGTTATATCCCCCCAGGTAACAATATCAATAGCCTAGAAAACCTACTGAGCTGGCTCTCAACCTCTTTCCCTCAGGAAACCATACTATTAGGTGACTTTAATTTTGATTGGAACTGTTGTATTTCCCAATTTCCAACCTCTCACATCAACCTCTATGGCTTTATTCAGACTATTACCGTCCCTACCCGAATAAATAAAACCAGTTCCAAACAGAGTATCCTGGACTGGATTCTAGTTAACACTAACCCTATGTGTTGTATCACAGGTACACTACCTGATAATATCAGTGACCATCAAATCACTTTTATCAACTGACAAAAAAGCCCCATTCCCACTAATATGCAACTCAGAACTAACAGGAACAAAACTAACTTCAACACAGACAACTTCCTATTAGAGCTAAAAGCTTGCAACTGGTCTCCTCTGAAATATTTGCCTCTAGATGATGCTGTCTCTTACTTTAACAATAAATTCCTTCAAATCCTTGACCACCATGCCCCTACAAGAGTAAGAAGAACCAAAACAAAGCCTGCTCCTTGGCTATCCAAAGAAACCAAACAAAAAATGTTACATAGAAATAGAACATGGGACAAATGGAGAGCTACCAAAATCCGAGCTGACCATGTGACCTTTAAACAACTTAGAAATGAAACAAAGAAACTGATAGTCACTGATAAAAGAAATTACTACTCAAAAGTCCAATACGCACAACATCAAAACCCCCAAAAATTTTGGAGAGGTATCAACAAATTACTGTACCCAGGTAACTCCAAAACACCTACACCCTCAAACCTCACTCAGACTTCCCCAATTCAAATTGCTGATGTATTTAACTCATTTTTCAAAGATAGTGTTACTTCCCTAGCTTCATCCCTATCCCCACCATCCACGCAAGCACCCAACTCCCTAAACAATAATCCTCCCTCATTTAAACTACAACCAGTCTCAACAGATCTCATTCATAAATTACTTACCAAGCTAAAACTTTGTACCCCTTCAGCTGACCTCATTCCAGCCGAATACCTACAGATTGCAGCCAAACCACTGGCCTTCCCTGTCTCTATTTTAATCAATCGTACCATAACAGAAGGCTGTATCCCAATCCTTTGTAAAGTCTCTCATATCATCTCATTACATAAGGGTGGTAACTTAAATGACCTCTCTAGCTTCCGTCCCATAGCCTTACTTTCCCCTTTAGCAAAAATCATGGAAAGATGTATACATAGGCAATTACTTAATCACCACCTCCAAAACAATCTCCTAGCAGACAGTCAACATGGTTTTAGACCTTATCACAGTACTACTACTGCGCTCTTGTCTGTCACTGACCATATTAATAGAAATTGGAATAACAACTTACTGTCCTCTGCTCTATTCTTAGACCTCTCTAAAGCCTTTGATATGGTCAACCACACTCTCTTACTTAGCATCTTGAAATATCTTGCTTTGGACTCTCAGGCTAACCAGTGGTTCTATTCCTACTTAAATAATAGACAACAAGCAGTGCTATGGGAAAATCACTTATCATCTCTTCTTCCTATCAAAATAGGTGTACCACAAGGCTCAATACTTGGACCTCTCCTCTCTTCTATTTTCATAAACAACCTAAATAAGTCCCTTCCTCAATCAATCTGTATTCAATATGCCGATGATTCAACACTCATATGCTCAGCTTCTTCCATAAATGACCTTCAAAATATCACTTAAAAAGCTTTCACAGCAGCCAAAAACTGGTTCCAACAATATTGCCTCTTACTGAATCCAAAAAAGACTAAACTATTACTATTCGCTCCATCACATAAGTCATCCTCTCTCTCCTTCAATATATACTCTAACAATGGCACCATAATATCCCCTGATCCTACAACCAAACTTCTTGGTGTCACAATAGACCACAACCTCAACTTTGATTCCCATATTAACTTAACTATCAAATCAATCAATAGAAAACTTGGATCTCTCTACAGACTTAAACCCTTCCTCACTCCCTCAGCCAGAAGTACTTTAGCACAAACCCACCTACTCTCTACCCTATTTTATGCCTCTCCAATCTATACAAACCTAACTAAAAGTAACCTCAACAAACTAGCAACAGCTTACCATAACATAGCCAGATTTGCAACAGGAGCCCCATTTCGTACCCACCATTGCTCTAATCTCAAACAGCTAGGCTGGCTAGAACTACAAAATCATATACGACTTCTGCAACTGACCATTACCCACAAAATCTTTCATCAGCCCACTAATACCACTATACTCTGTTCCCTTATTACCCCATATAAAAACATCTCTTCCCTACGCTCTGCTACCAAACTACTAGCTGCCTCCAACAAATCTAACAACAAAGGCTGGGGATAGTCTGTTCTCCAACTGTACTGCACCCATTTGGAACAAACTTCCAAGTGAACTTATGTCTATTACCTCTTTACCTACTTTCAAGAAGCATATAAAATCATGGCTTTACTCCCAGTGGCTCTGCCCTTGTTCTAACCCTGACTAATCCTTTTTTGTTCCATGCCTTTTCCTTTCTCCTGCTATCTGTAACAAGATATTCTCTTACTGTTTCTTTACTTCTCATCTAATCTCGGATTCTCAATACCACTATGATGGATGGATGTTTAAAAGAAGAATCTAATGTACTTTTTCCTGTTGATGCTACTAGTAGTTTTAGACTTTTATGAAAATGTTATGTACTACAGTCTGTCTGTTAAATACACCCTCTGTACAACTATGTTTGTAAAATTATGTCTTACTGTGGAGCTTTTCTCCCTGGGCCTCTACTGAAAATGGACATTAATCCAGCTAGACTAGCCTGGTCAACAAATGTAAAATAAATAAATAAAATAAAAATTGGGCACACCTCTGTCTGCCTACTGGGGCTGGCACAGTGTGTTCGTGGTCTGAATCCCTCTGTGCCTGTGATGGCCTTGGCAATTGTGGTGGGCTATGAGGGCCTTCGCCATTTTGTCCCTGCTGCAGCTGTTTCCGCAGGATCATATTATGTAGCATGGCACATACTATGAAGATGTGGGCACACGTGCCTGGAGAGTACTGCAAGGCTCCACCAGATGTGTCCAAGCACCGGAACTGTGATTTCAACATCCCGAACACGCTGTATGATGATTCTGGTTTGTGCATGTGCCTCATTATGGCGTTTTTGCATGGGGGGGGTGTGCATTTCTGATGGGAGTCATCATCCATGGCTCTAGTGCATAGCCAGCATACCCCACAAGGTGGCCATGTGGGATGTCCCCCCTGACAAATACCTGATACAGCTGTGAGGCATGCCAGATATGGGAGTCATGGTAGCTTCCAGGGCTGCCAGCACACACATCCATGATAATGCCCTGGGCATTGCACATGACCTGGCAGTTGGAGTGGAATCCCTTGCGGTTTATGTAGCGCCTACCATGCTCACCGGGTGGTGACTTAATATGTATGTGCATGCAGTCTATCGCACCCAGTACCTCCGGGTAGTGTGCCACACGGTGGAAGTGACGCATATTGCTGGCCAACTCCTCCTGAGTTGGGGGGGAAGTATATATGCTCATTGGCATGTGGTAACATGGCATCCAGGAACTGGTGTAGTACCCTGGATGCTGATTCCTGTGAGATCCCCATTATATCTCCAGTTGGCCTTTGAAAGGTACCTGTGGCTAGTATTCGCAAGCTTACACATACCTTCGTGTCCACTGGGATGGGTTCCCCTCTGTTGTTTCTGGTTCTCAGGTGTGGCTGGCACAGCTCCACTATTTGCTGTAAGATGTCCCTGTCCACCCTGTAATGCTCTACTATCTCCAGATCATGTAGCCCCTGGTAGGTTACCCTTGGTCTGAACACTCTTCTCCTCCTTCCGGGGCCTGCGGTGGTTGTCAGCATCATCCTCCACAACACCGTCAGTCTCTAACACATGCTGATGAATCACAGCTATGGCAGCTCCCAACATGTACATTTTAAAAGTTCCCCGTGAGTTTACACCTATGGTGCAGTGTTTGGGAATACACAGGTGTGTGTAGGGTACTTTCACGCTTTATACTATTGTGCTGTGAACACCGATGATGTCATAGGGTGTGTATGTACGATCGTAACTACAGGGTACCTTATGTGTTTTACTACCGGAACTACTATTGTGGTGCCTTTGGTGTTGAATTACATTTGGCTGCCGTGGATTACCTCTTGATCTTCCCTTTACATTTCTGCACATTCTGCCTACCATTTTCTGGCATGCATCCAGCAGCCTGCTTTCATTTGTACTTTAATAGACCTGGCTTATCTTGCGTAATATGTTCTATTGCCGGTCTACTGTCGGTTTGCTTTGCTCTGCTATGACAGATCTCCTATCTTTGCAATCCAATGCCTCCCCTATCCTATTTTGCAGGTTTCTGCGAGCAGACTTGTCAGCTGCCATCGATTGGCCGCCATGTGTTGATTGGTGTTAATTGCTCAGTAGTACTCCAATTACTCTACTTAGGCATTTTCTTCCCCTGACCTTCCTGTTTGTGCCGTTGTTCGCGGTGCGTGCATCTGCTTACCAGGTTTCTGGCACGTTTTCATCCCCGTACACATGCGCTTTTGGGCACCATATATGCTCTCAGCTACACGATTCTATACCTTCCTCCCCACCCCTGTCCTACAGCTTTGCTTAGCAACGGCCAGGCCAGATTTGCATTGCTCCATTGTGCTTACTGCTACGGTGGCACACCCCTCTGCTGATGTTATTTATCTCCTCTGAGCTACTCCTCGGTGTTATAGCGCTGCACCGTATGGTACATCCTTCATCCGGCGGGACGTTTGTGATTCAGTATTACCTGCCTCATTTGCATGGGATTGACTACTAATTCATAGTTACTGCACCGAACACTGCCACAGGCCCTTAGGAACCCTTGCGCCTTGGTTGTGGTGTACCATGCCTACCATTGCGTATTATGGTGAAAACCTGATTTGTATTACATTGCGATTTTATGACATTTGTATATATTTTCTTTGTCTTCCTGTTTGTGCACACATGCCCTGTGGTTGTACTGTGTGTTACTGTGGACATGACATTAAATGTTGTTTTTTAGGTGTTGTGCATCTTTTCTTATGCCATTGGTTGTGTATTTAGCCATTGGCATATGTTAACTTTGTAATACATGAGTCTGGTCCGCTTCCATAGCTCCGATGTTCTGTTTGGGAAAATGTAAACCGTGTTTTTTGGTTTACATTTCCGTGGGCTTACGCTACGCCTGCACCACTTCATGAATCACTATATGCCTTCATTTGCATGGTGCGACACTGTGCATGGGGTGATTAGCATACCTATGCCGAGGGCTGCGCAGTTCTGGCGTACGCCGGTAGTGCACGTGGAATTGGATTGTACCTGAATCACTCGACGGCCATATTTGGTGTTATTCCGCCTGCGCCTGGCGCAAGCTTCATGAATCCCGGGGATGATATGTTCTAATGTCAGAAGCAGCAAAGTCTAATGATGAATAAGACAGGCCTATTGCGTAAATGCTGAAGTCAGCCTCTCACCTCATCAAAATATATCTTTTCTTTACAGAACACAGACTCTGCCTGTTAAAACTAAATAACCCATCTAGCTACAATGGCATAAGCACTCATCCAATAATCATACTTATTTTGACAACTTGAACATTATCAATGAAATATTAACAAGAAAATGTCTCTTAGTATAACACCTTAAATATTTGCTATAATAAACGCTCATATTTTTGCAATAATTCTTCACAATGATAGCTACTAAGCAATTAGACCATTTTTAGCTGGCACTCTTTATAATATTAAGTTTAGCCATTAGATAAACATTAAAACAATAAATGCTTATCCCTAAATGATCTCCCATTCAAATAAACAACACAGTAACACCAAACCACTTAATATCTCCTTGATTTTTCATAGAATTGTGTAGTCTGCAAGAGCAGTCAGTACACTTAAATACTTTAATAGCTGGCAAAAATGTGAAATGAATACTAATCAGTATCACAATAGTGAAAGCAACTATCAACATTTTCTCTCCTCAGGCAAAGTCATGCTTCTTACAGAGTGCCTCATAATGTAAATTACAAATCTAGCTATGTTAGCATCAACCCTAATTTTTTCACTTGCATGGATTGTGTTCTTCTTAAACACCACTTTTTGCCGTTCTAGAGACAGTTATAAAAAGCTATTATTCTGGTACTGAAACTGAAATTCATAATCTGCTATAAACATATACCATTTTTAAGTAACTCAGTCACTGTAGGAACATTGAAGCAAACACGGAACCCACAGCAAGCTACTACATTTCCAACCTTATAGCAAACCAGGTTTTAAAGTATATCACATGAATGTCAAAACTAGTTGTAACAAAGTAACTGTTTACTATTTACTAAATTCTCTCTCTCTGTCTATAGGATAATTTAGCCCTCTTTAACATTTAATTTTACAAATGCTTCAATCCTATATTCACCTCCCCTCTCCCTCCATTTATTTGACAATCAGCCAACTGTCACCTCATTGGATCTTGGTTCAGTGGACTCTTAGATGTTCCAGTTAGGAAAAATAATGCTCTCTGAAAAGCTTGCCTTCTCAAATAGGTGTCTTAACTGAACTCTGCAGTTACCATTTCCCCTATCCTGTTCAACTCACTTCATAATCTTGTCTTCTCTTTTTTTACCTTCTCTTATTTCTCTTGTTTCTAGAAGTCTAATATTGTACTATTGTACACTTCCTCAGTTCCCCATAGAAGACTCATTCCCTTATTTATCAGTAATTTTTCTTCCTAAGTAACCTACCAGACTCCCTTCTCTCCCTCTTCCTTGCTCATCAAAGCCTACCACCTAGCCGTGACCTCAATGCCATACCCCCGCCTGCCCACCTGTTCTACAACTACCTACCATCACTTAGTCTCTTGAACCTACTACCTCCACTTAAACTACTTTCCAGTCTTCTGCCCACCCTGTTCAAAACATTGTCTTTTGCATATTTCAGTAACTTCTGCCATTCCAAAATTCAGCAGTCCAGCTGCCTGTCCACTACAATATCTAATTTCATAATATACCACTTTAGTTTATTGGAACCTCCATCATTACATGTAAAACAAAAAATGTTACTCTGTTTAATCTTTCATACATTTAAGTCTCAATGACAGAGAAAATCATGAATTATTTAATTAGGATAATTTGCACACTTTTTTTAAAAGAGCAATTGTGTCACTTTATTTAAGCCTTGACAAACATAAAACTTCAAAATGTCACTAAGATCATTGTTAGCTGTAATGCTCCTTTCAGCAAGGTTATTACTTTCATTATTTGGTCCCCTCCCTTCAGAAAATGCAAACAAACATCATGCTAAAAGTCTCCATACAAGTCATTTATTTTCGTGGAAATTGACATTTCTAACCAAAGCATAACATGTACACAAACATCTATGCCTCCCCACCTTCCATATGCAAGACAATTCCATGGACTGCATGCATAAACCACAGACTTGTTACTCAACAGTATTTATCCCCATAAAATGAACACTACAAAGGCAAAAACGGCTTCCTTAAACAAATTGTAATATCAGAAAATTCTGCTGTGATTGTTTACTTTGAAGAACTTTGCATAGCGATGAGAATGCACTTGAAGCCAGTTTACTGCCTCCAACTACAGACTGCCCATTTAAAATCTGCAGAGTTACTTTATATGAGTGGGCAATGGTTCACTTTAGGGAGCTTAATCTACTGTTTAATGCACCACATGACCCACATTTCCCTTCTTTTTAGTTTAGATCTTAAAAATTAACTGAAATTAAATTGCATTTTAATGTACAGTGGAATTTTCAGACTGACAGCTCATGTCTAGAATTCATTGACTACAAGTCTTCTACAACTTTTAAATGCTATTGAGTGAAATGTAGATACATATGTATCTATATCTAAATCAATATATACGTGTGTGTATGTAAGTATGTGTGTGTATATATATATATATATATATATATGTATATATGTATACATACATACATACATATATACATGACTTCTAAGATGACTGCACATTGAGTAACAGCTTAATTCTAGCCCTCCCAGTGTGAAAACAGAAACTTAGCAGCGAAAGTCAGTGGACCAGGATTTTTGAGGAAATTTCATTAACTGACTAGCAAGTGCACTTGCCTGGATGCCAGGAAAAAAGAAATGCAAAAGTCCCGAAGGAAAATCGGCTACAAAAGGTGACGAAAAAATCACTGGGAAAAGTACTGTAGCCGTTCAGCAAAAAGAAGTGCAAGCTACAGACATGAATTCCAGTAATCTTGAGGAAAGTGTAAAGCAATTGCATACAGACCTCACTAAAATAAATGAAACACTGATGGAGTATATCAACTCAAACAATAAAAGGCTGGGAAAAAAATGGAAGAAGCTTTAAACATACTCAGAGAAGATGATAAAACTGTAAAACTCAGAGGTTGAAATGAAGAAAAGGTTGGCTGAATATGGGATTGTACAAGAAGAAATGTTTAAAAATAATAATAGAATCAGAGGACAGAGCACATAGAGAAAACCTGAGATTTTCTGCTGTACCTGAGAAGCTGGAAGGAACAGACTGCATTAATTTCATGACAGCACAAATAAGCAACTGGACTGGTATCCCATAACAGGAATTGTTAATCAAAAGGGCACATCATGTGTATACTCCAAACTTGGCTGTGAAAAAACAAAAGCGACAATGTGAGGTATTGCCAGCTATGCCAGGAGAAGTAGGGCAGTGGATGCATCACATATGCCAGCACAGCTAGCTGGAATTTAGTAAAGAATTGTATGTTATTTAAATATCAAACTGATTTGTACATAAGCATATGTTGAGAATTGATTTGTTAAGTTGCTTGTGTTAAAAATGTACAAACAGGTGGCAGTGGGTCCTGACTGTATTGTAACTGAATTAAATGCTAAATTATGTTATATATACAGTGGGTATAAAAATGTACACGCCCCTTTTAAAATGCCAAGTTTTTGTGATATAAAAAAATGAGACCACAATAAATCATTTCAAAACTTTTCCCACCTTTAATGTGACCTATAACCTGTAAAATTCAATTGAAAAACAAATCTGTTAGGGGAAAAATATAAAACATGCAATAAGCTGGTTGCATAAGTGTGTACACCCTTAAACTAATACTTGGTTGAAGTACCTTTTGATTTAATTACAACATTCAGTCTTCTTGGGTAGGAGTCTGTCAGCATGGTACATCTTGACTTGGCAATATTTGCCCACTCTTCCTTGCAAAAGCACTCCAAATCTGTCAGTTGTGAGGGCATCTCTTGTGCACAGCCCTCTTCAGGTCACCCCACAGATTTTCTATTGGATTTAGGTCTGGGCTCTGGCTGGGCCATTCCAAAACTTTAATTTTCTACTGGTGAAGCCATTCTTTTGTTGATTTGGATATATTCTTGGGGTCATTGTCATATTGAAAGGTGAAATTCATATTAATTTTCAGCTTTCTAGCACACGCCTGAAGGTTTTGGGTATTTGGAACTGTTCATAATTCTGTCTACCTTGAATAAAACCCCAGCTTCAGCTGAAGAAAAGCAACCCTAAAGCAAGATACTGCCACCACCATGCTTCACCGTGGGGATGGTGTTCTTTTGGTGATGCGAAGTGTTGTTTTTGTGCCAGACGTATCTTTTGGAATTGTGGCCAAAAAGTTCAACCTTGGTCTCATCAGACCATAACACATTTTCCCACATGCTTTTGGTTAACTTGATGTATTGTTTTGCAAATTTTAGCTGGGCCTGGATGTTTTTCTGTGTAAGAGGAGGCTTCCGTCTTACAACCCTACCCCATAGCCCAAATATATGGAGAATATGGGAGATTGTTGTCACATATAGTACACAACCAGTACTTGCCAGAAATTCCTGCAGCTCCTTCAGTGTTGCTGTACGTCTCTTGGCAACCTCCCTGATCAGTTTTCATCTTGTCTTTTCATCAGTTTTGGAGGGATGTCCAGTTCTTTGCAACGTCACTGTTGCCCCATATTTTCTCCACTTTTTGATGACTGTGTTCCATGATATATCCAATGCTGTGGACATTTTTTTGTACTCTTCTGACTGATACCTTTCAACAATGAGATCCTTTTGATGCTTTCTAGACTTGTGAACCATGGCTTTTGCTGTAGCAGGCAACTGAGCATATAAATCCTACTAGGACAGCTGAACTTTATTTGGTGTTAATCAGAGTCTCTTTAATTGATGGCAGGTGTGTACCCAAGAAGACTGAATGTTGTAATTAAATCAAAAGGTGCTTCAACAAAGTATTAGTTTAAGGGTGTGCACACTTATGCAACTAGCTTATTGTACATTTTTTTTTTATATTTTTCCCCCTAACAGATTTGTTTGTTTTACAATTGAATTGTACAGGTTATAGGTCACATTAAAGGTGGGAAAAGTTTAGAAATTATTTATTGTGGTCTCATTTTTTTATATCACAAAAACCTAGCATTTTAACAGGGGTGCGTAAACTTTTTATATCGTGTGTGTGTGTGTGTGTGTGTGTGTGTGTGTGTGTGTGTATATATATATATATATATATATATATATATATAATGTCTATATATATATGTTAACAGAGGATACGGGAAGAGAAGAGGTTAAGTTCCGCTCCAGCTAGGGAATAGTAAGAAATTAATTACTGGACTTGGGCCATAAAGATGTTCTCACAGTTTTGAGTGAAGCCAGAGATACAATGTCTGTAAAAAGCATGATTTGTTACTCTGTATGAGGAGTAGAAGTTTGGAATTGTTTTATGACTTCCAGAAGCTGCACCAGATCTGAGCAATGCTCTTGTGTGTGCATTATTGACCTGTATAATATTGGAATTTTTTGGACTTTGTTAATCTTGTGGGGGAATCTAAAGCACATGCCCTACCTTATGTCATTAATGTTTGGAGACAAAAATGTCATATGTGGGATTATAAAGCAGTAATTACATTTGTGAAACAGGACAGAACAATAAAATCTGGAAATATTGAACTTTTTGGACATTGTTAAACATGTATGGGACTCTAAAGCATATACTCTACATGTCATTAATGTTCAGAAAAATATTCAGGAGAGGAGAAAAAAGTTAAATGTAAATCAAACAAAATAAAAACATTTTTCTTGACAGTATTAGTTAAGTGGTGCATGATTTTCTTTGCATGTTATAAAGTAAATTGTTTTCAGTTATTTTAAATGTATTGGGGATACTAATGTAAACAAGTGCTTCTGATTATTCTTTTTATTTATTTCCTCCCTTCTCTCTTTCTCCTTGTTCAGTTTTAAGAAATGTAGGCATTATAATGTAAAAAGAGAGGAATATGGTTAAAGAGAGCATGACAAAAGAACAATTAGTGTGTTTTTTCTCTTTTTTTGCATAGGGGAATGACTGAGTTAGGGCCATTAGTTTTGTATAGTAACACGTTTTAACAGAAAGCAAGAAAATGAAAAAGAATATTGGATATTTAAAGGTCATTTTCTAGTAAACAGTCCTGTATCTGGTTCTCATGTCACTAGCAAACAATCTAATAAAGAGAAATGGCTTGGAGAAAAAGTTTTCTGAAAGCATTCAAGTGTTTACCCAGCTGGGAAAGCAATAAAGATAAGCCAAAACCAGGCAGCACTTAATAGAATCACTGGCTCTGCCATGCATCTCAGTATGAATAAACTTTCTTTCTGTTTAGCTTGAATCTGTGTGTGTGGCTGTGTTTGGAAGTTTGGTTCTTATTAGGATGGTAAAACTTCAATATTTGAAGATGCACATAGTTTTGTTTGTTATTATTAGGTTAGTAGGTTTTAGGGGGTATTGGGTGTGTGCATGTATTTTTCTTTAAGAGGTTTCAATAAAGAAAGGGTCTGCAAGATGTGACATAGGCTCAAATGGAGATGACCAGAAACAATTATATAAAAGATTAACCTGCCAAACAGTGCATGGATGTAACAAAATCTGGAACTAGACATTTAACAAAAAAGCTGTTATACATAAAAGGTGGGAATAATAACCCCTCAAGAATAGGATTCTTTCTGTAATCTCTTTAAATGTTAATGGTCTCACAGATAAATACAAAAAAGAAAGAGTAGTCACCTGCATTAAAAATGTACAAATACGCTACAGGAAACACACTGGGAAAGAAATGAACATGCAAATTTGATAAAGGATTTCAGCATGGTTATTCTACGGAATACCTGTTGTAAAGGAAGAAAGGCGTACTTATATTAATTGCAAGAGGAGCTCCAGTAGTAATAGAAGAGGAAAAAAGACAATAATGGTAGATTTGTAGTATTAAGGGGCTACTGGAAAGGGAGGAGGAGAATTACACTGGCATGTGTTTATATTCTACCGAAAACTGCTATAATAGAACTTAAGAAAATTCTGGGAGAAAATTTCAGCAAGGATTATTACTTATAGGTGAGGACTGGAATTTGATTTGCAACAGTGAAGATTTATCTGGGGGGCCCAGAAAGGAAAATACAACAAAGGACAGCAGATTGTTTTAAAGAAATGTATGAAAATATTTGGCATGGAAGATATGAATTCACTACTATGAATTCTGAGTGAATTTACATATTATTCCGCAAGAGACAAAAGCTGGGCTAGGCTAGACAGAATTTACATTTCACAGGAACATGTGCATTTAATTGAAGGTTTTGATATGCACCCACTAACTATGTCTGATCATGTGCCAGTAATAACTAAAATGAAAATACTAGGTAATGAAATAAAAATGAGACAATGGCGCTTTCCCGCCTATCTGCTGAAAAAGAGAGGAATTTAAGGAATGGGTAGTGGAAATTATTCAGGAACTATTAGAGAGCTAGGGAGTTGGATACAATTAAAGTAAAATTTAAAAATAGGGTGGAAATAAAGGGAGATATGGTTGAGAAGTAACAATAATTATTTAGAGGGATTGACAAATATTGCAGTATTGCAAAATGGTGGGGAATCTCACAGAACAAGAAGAGGAGCAACTACAAAATGCTAAATTAGAAATTAATGGATTACCTCTATATGCATGAGTTTAGAAATATTGCTGTTAAGCAACTGTTTTTTTTTTTTTTTTTTTTTTTTTTTTTTGATAACTAGAGCACAAAAGGTTTTAGAACAATGACTCAGGCAACAGAAAGTAGAAAGAGCAGTCACCAAGCTTAGGGAGCCTATAACAAAGAAGATAACAAGGGATCCTGAAGAAGTATTAGACATATTTCAGAAATTCTATGAAAGTCTGTATATAAAGCAGAGAAATATGGAAATCAAGAAAAGGTACAAATGGAAATGTTTGTGGAAGAATTAAATATGCCAAGCTTAGAGGGAGAGGAGGCTCAATTACTAACAGGATAAGAGGAGTTGAGATAAAAATGGTGATGTATAACTAATCTACAGAAAAGTCCCCAGGAATAGATGGTGTTCCTGTGGAAGTTTGGAAGCTGAGAAGGAAAAAACTGATAAAGATCTTTAAGGTTTTGTTTAACAATATTTTAAGAGGAGGAGATGTACCAGCACCCTGGAAGAAAGCAGTAGTAGCTGTAATACCTAAAGAGGGTAAAGATCCATCAGATCCAGCTTCATACAGGCCCATTTCAATACTAAATCATGATTATAAAGTGTTTGTCTATAATGGATAAAAGAGTGGCCAAAGTGATGGAAAATTGATAGATAAGTGTGGTTTTGTGGAGGGGAGGCAAACATTTGACAAGGTAGACAGAACAGTGATGATTCTACTAGTGAAGAGGGGGAAGCAGATTGTAAGAAAATACCACTGTTACTGGTGGGTCTTGATGCAGAGAAAGCATTTGACAGAGTAAGCTGGGATTTTATGAGCAGAGTAATGGAAGCATTTGCATTCCCTGATAAAATTATAAGGATGATTAGGAGGATATATGAAGGATCTGAGGGGAAAATTAAAGTGGGTGGAGTCCTCTCTGATAATCTCTGCTTGAGCAGTTGAACCAGACAGGGGTGTCCTTTCCCCCTTTGTTATTTGCATTATATGTAGAACCATTGACAAAGAAAATAAGGGACTCAGAAATTCATGATATAATTGGTATGGTAATCACGAAAAGCTAGCTCTATTTGCAGATGACATTATTTTATACCTGACAAAACCAGAAAGGGACATTACAGTGCTGTGGAACATAATGAGACAGATTAAAACCTTTTTGGGATGGAAAATTAATGAAGCTGAAACTGAAGTAATAGCAGTGAATTAAGTAGCCACATATGAACTGGTATAGCAATATCCATACTTATGGGGACATGATAAAATGTGAAGTATTTAGGAGTATGGATTAAAAATGATACTGATGTGACAGGTAAGGATATGTGGGGAGAGACTAAACAAAAGATAATACATAAACTAAGAAAATGGAAGGTCTGTTATATGGATATCGATAGTAAGGTAGGAATATAGTGGAGAAAACTGGCAAAGGAACCAAGGTATTGGGACCAAATAACTATAGAAGAAAATGTAACAGAATGGGAAATCTCTGAGAACTTCTTTGGACTGCAGGCTAGAGATTGCCTTCCGTATCAAGGGTTGATATCAGAGTATACAGAGAAAGAAATAGGGGGTCCTAAATGAAAGACAAGCACTGGTAAAGGTTTTAGTAGAATCTAGGACAGAAGTTGCAGTTAAGAAAGGAATAATTAGTAGAGCATAGAAAATACTGCATGATAACTATAAGAATCAATCCGAGGAGGTTAGGAAGGATTGGAAAGGGAGACTAGATAACAATTCACAAAGAAACAATGGAGGGATATATGTATGTCTCCGAAATATGCAGCACAGTCTAGAAGCTTTAGGATCTTTGCCCGGAAGCATTTACATAGATATTTTTATATCCCAGGCAGACTCCAAAGAATTTTTCCTCAGGTAGACAGCAAATGTTGGAGGTGTGATGGGGAAGATAGAGGTAACTGGGAACATTTTCTGGGAGTGTAATGAGTTGGCAGATTTTAAAGATTTCCTAAAGACTGCTGTGTTAGAGATGCTGGGGGAGCAAATTAAAATAACTAGGGGAATTATTTTTTGCGCTATAATACAGAATCAGAATTGCCTCTACATAGTAAGGCCTTGCTGAGTCTAATTATGATGGCTGCCAAAAAAGCAATTACTAGAAAATGGAAATTAAGGTCTAAACCAACTTTACTAGAAGTAGCAAAGATAGTAACAGAGATAAAACAACTGGAACATGGAATTTTAGAAAAGGGTAGGAGCGAATTACATAGGTAAAAATTGGGAAATATGGGATCAATACATGCAGAGGTGGAACGAGATTTAAAAGAAGGCAGGATCTGAATGAGCTTTGTAATGGCTGACTAACAATGATTGGATATATATAAAAGTGATGTATAATGTTTGCAGCTAAAGTTGTGTTGGCATGGTTTGGAATGTATAATGTTTGCATCTGAGATTGTATCGCTATGGTTTATTTTCATTTACATAAGTGTAATGTTGCCTATGTCATACATGATTTAATAAAGATGTTTTTTGTTAAAAAAACAGTAAAGAGGTGGAGTGAGAAAAATATATATCTGTCAGTCTACATATCTATATATGTCCATCAGTAAATGTACTGTTAATGGTAGAAGAAGAATCATATAGGTTCATAGGTAGGTACTAGGCTATTGACCCTAGGGCCTTATAAGCCTAGCCAAATGGTACCCTGGCTTTTGCCACCCAAGAAAATTATTTTCCTGTGCCCCTGTCAAGCAAAGCCACAGAAGTGATCCCCGGGGTGAATTTCCTATCTCCCATCCAATCATCAAGATTTTTCTTGAAGAGTGCTAATGAGCTTTGTTTGATATAGATAGGTAATTTGTTCCAGAGTATGGGAAGTCTCTGGGGCAGGAATCTATCCCTCCAGCATGTTCTGTTTATTGTGGTGACAAGGTTTAGGTCCCTAGAGCATGTAGCTCAGAGGGATGCGATTTCTTTACGTGGAGCATGTTCAACAGCTCTGGGTTTTACATAGCTGTGCATGGTAGGCAGAGATCACCTGTGAGTAGGTGATATGTGACAGAGTAAAGATGGAGTTTTTTGAGATGGTCTGAGTAGGGGATCTGTTTGAGGCCAGTAATCCTCTTTGTGAGGTATTTCTATGGCCTTTCCAGTTGTAGATGTCTTGTGAGGTACATACCAAAAGGGGCATTGTACTCTATAATGGGTCTAATGAGTGATGAGTAGAAGGGAACAATGACATCTTTTTTCCTGGATGAGAAAGCTTTTGTGATGAGGTGTGCCACGTAAAAGGATTTCCTGACTACTGTGGCGATGTGATTATCAAAGGAGAGACTGCTGTCCACCTGTGTCCCAAGGTCTCATCACACTTTCAGTGTTAAGTAGACTATCGTCTATGTGGTAGTTCATGGGTACAGAGTTTTTACCAAAAGGGATGGCAATGCACTTTTTGGCATTGAGCTTGAGGCCATGGCTTTGACACCAGGCATCTGTCTCCATGAGGCCCTTTTGTAGGATGTCCACATCATTAGGAGTTTTGATTATGGCTCCTAGTTTGTAGTCATCTGTGGACTTTGTTAGCCAAAGACCTTCTGTGTTAGCCTGTACTTTAGAGAAGTAGATACCAAACAGGAGAGGACCTAGGACTGAACCCTGTGGTACTCCACTTGTCACTGGTCTGAAGTTAGATTTAGAGTCTGCTACTTTCACAATGTGTCTTCTGTCAGTGAGCCAGTTGGCAACCCATCTTGTGACATAGGGATTTATGCCTAATTTAGTGAGTTTGTCTATAATTCCAGAGTGGGGGATGGTGTTGAAAGCCTTGGCAAGCTCTAGATAGGCTGTGTGTACCACCCTACCCTTATCTATGGCTTTGGTGACCGCTTCAAAGAAGTCTGTCAGGTTTAGTAGACTTGATCTGCCTTTTACAAACCCAAACTGGGTTGGGTCCAGAGTTGTGAGATTACCAATGATGTTGTTGTTTATAAGTTCCATGATTATACGCTCCATAGCCTTGCAGACCAGGCTCATTAGGCTAATGGGGCGGTAGTTCCCAGGGTCCTTGGTGGCTCCCCCTTTGTGGAGTGGGATAACCGTTGCTGTGCGCCATTTAGTGGGCACAAAGCCTGAGGTGATAAATAATAATTTTCTAGTTGCCAACTATTAAAGTCTTTATTTTGTGCTTCATGATGCAATGGCATAGTTTCTTGTACGTTTAGCTTTCAAAGAGTATTCCTTAATTTTATTTATTGCAAATTAAGAAATGTTATTGCATTTTAACAGCTTGTGACTAGTAGTTTGTTTATTAGCATAAGGGTATGTGTACAGAACTGGTAACTTGTTCACTGTTGGAGTACATTTTTTAAAGAACTTTTTAACCATACCTACCAAATAGTTATATTATAGTTTGCTTTTTTAAGAGAGAAGATTAACTATGTTTCTGATGTGCTATACTGGTGTAGCAGTTGGCAGCAAGTTACCATAAAGGCAGAAAAAGAGATACTGACAGTAGAAAGGTATAATAAGCCTCTCCTGGGAAGCACTCTGTGTGTGTGTGTGTGTGTGTGTGTGTGTGTGTGTGTGTGTGTGTGTGTGTGTGTGTGTGTGTGTGTGTGTGTGTGTGTGTGTGTGCGTGTGTGTGTGCGTGTGCGCGCACACAATTATGTCAAGTTTCAGTTACCATTAGCAAGATAACACTGAAAGGCATTAGGCTAAGAGTATGAAGTCCTGAGAAGCCAGTGGTCATAACTCTGCTGTGCAGCAGGGTGTGGCAGGTAGTGTTAATAATTTGAGGCAGCATTGCAATTGTCATATGCTCTTGAAGTCCATTCACTATTCAAATATTATCCAGTCTATCACATAGTAATTTGGCAGTAGTGGGGATATTGTAAACTTGACTTTTATACCAGCAAAGTAGATTTGCCTACAGAATTTGTGTGTGAGTGAATACCCTCACAATGACAAGGGAAATATACAAAAGTATACTATGCACAGAAGTATGTTTTAATTTTTAGTCAAAGTAGTCAACATATAGACATGAGTTGTAAAGAATCTGCCCAAATGTCAGTGATACAGCTGGTGAAAGAATACACATCAAAGTGACTTCATTATGCTGATTTTTCTAAGGTTGAGTTGGCAACCACCCTAAGGACAGTAGATGTTTGATCTACTGAACTGGAGACAGCCTGGCAGGGACTGTAGCATTGTAGCATGCAGCAAAAGTGTAACCAATATGTACACAGATTATATCAAAAAGTGTAACTTGAACTGAAGAAATGAGTTGGAGGTGAAACACCCTGGAAATCAAACTGTTTCAGGGAATGAGACAACATGAAGCCATGGAGGAGAAAGAAAATGTCAGCATGAACTGGCCATGTTCAGAAGAGAAAGAAAGTGAGTACATGAAAAAGAACAGTTCACCCTTGCCACTGTCTAACATAGATGACAAGCAGGCAGGGTATTTCGTTTAGATGGTTTAATACAGAGAAACCTATCGGGATGGATAGCAGCATCATAAAATATAAACAAAATGGTTAACAGACAGACTTTACATATACATGCTTACATCTCAACAGTTTACTACAAAATGGCAGTCAGACTCGCAAGTGCTCGGTATGTATACACTTGTTCAAGCCCTTGGATAGCTTCTTAAAGATACATACACACACATTGATCTACATCCTCCCTCTTAAAAAGATTGTCCTTGTTAAAAATAATATTAAAGTTAGACATGCATTATTATAGACACTAGAAACGCAATGTTCATGTCCAAGTTGCCCTGTATGTGTTACATGGTCTGGAGATATAACCGGATCTCGTAACATAACAATCTGGACTGAATTTAGCAACAGGGACAGTCTTCAGTGCACAACTCCTATCAGGAACTTTTGGATTCATCACAGGAATGGGAATGTCCTCTGGAATTGGAACACTGGACAACTTGCTCTGAGATAAGAGTCTTTCTCACAGGCTATGTACTGTGGTATGGGCTTTGACACCAGTCTTAAATGTTTCTGATTCTTCCTAAACTCTGCTCCTTGTGATTCCACAATGTACGATCTCAGCTCTGGGCAAATACTCTTCACAACTCCAATCCGATCATAACTATTGGACATTTACATCCGTACCACTTCTCCTTCTCATAATGGATTGAGAGGTTTGCTAGTGTTATCGTAGTAGGACTTCTGGGTTAAATGCTTCTTTAACAGATTGATTTTCACTGACCTGTTCTTAACACATGGAACCAACAATTGACTACTGACTGGTAAAGTGGTTCTGGTTTGTCTCGACAGAAGTCTCTGGGCAGGTGAACCAAGATGTTTATCATAAGAAGTATTTGTGAGATTCAAGAGATTCAGGAAAATGTCACTTTTGTCTCATTTAGAGTTCTCTAGTAATTGTTTTGCACTTTGAACTGCACGTTCTGCTAAACCATTTGACTGAGGGTACTCAGGGCTACTTGTGACATGAGTAAAGTCCCATTCATCGGCAAATCTTTTGAATTGTTGGCTTGTGAACTCCATACCATTGTCGGATATAATTTTGTGCAGACTACCATGGACTGCAAAATGATGCTTCATCTTAGTAATGACATTACTGGATGCTAGGTTGGAAAATAGGTCAGTCTTGAACCAATTAGAATAAGGGCATACAAATACCAAATAATGTTGACCATTCCACTCGAAGATGTTGGTGGCTACTGCCGACCAATATAGTTCAGGAATCTGGTTTGTGAACATCATAGTATCTGATAGTTGGACTAGCAATTCTCTGTTTCAGGACATCAAATACTCTTTGATGTTGCTCTAACCAAGACCAGGATACATATTTACATGTCAGCTCTCTAAGCAGTGCTGAAAGTTGGCTTAAGTCTGGAATGAACTTGCCTAGATAGTTGACCATGCCAAGAAAATGTTGTAGGGCTTGAACGTTGTCTAGAGCTGGCATCTCAAATTGCTGTTTGCTCTGAAGGGTCTGGCCGTAAGCCTGAGCTAGTAAATAAATGTCCAATAAAAGTAACTTCTTGTAGCCTGAATTTACATTTCTGTGGGTTGAGTTTAAGATTCACTTGAGTGCACTTTCTAGAGCTTTTCTGAGGTTTCTGTCATGCTCGTAGGTTGGTACTAGGCTATCGGCCATAGGGCCTGCACAAGCCTAGCCATAACAATTCCCTGGCTATTTCTTCCCATGATATTTACTTCCCCAGACCTCTTACTAGTACGTTGTCTACTATGATAGCACAAGGATACCCAGAAGGATACTTGCAGAATTTATCCTAAATGGCATTCCCAAACATCTGTACTTGTCAAAACAGAGTACTGAATGTAGTGCAATGATTTCTAATGAGCTGAATTTGCCAAAATGTACTCTTTGCATCTAAGACAGAAAAAAACAGTGACATTTGGCATCAGGGCTGCGACTTCTTTGACTGTGTGCATTGGATGATGAGGTATTTTTAACGCTTTGTTCAAATCTCATGGATCAGTACATATTCTGATGTCATTTGAGCTTTTCTTTTGAGCTACCATCATGGAAGATACCCACTCAGTTGGTTCTGCAACTGGAGAAATCACACTTTGTCGCAGGCTTTGACTCTGTCCTGCATGGCTTTTGGAACTTTTTGTGCTAGCCTGATAACTGGACTGACATCTGGGTCTAACGTCATGGAGTACACAGCTGGAAGCTTCCCTAGTTTGTCTTCGAAGAGATCAGCATAGGTAGAAAAAATGTACTGGATGAAATTAGAGTAATGGTCTTTCAAGCTGACATGGTGAACTTCCTTAT
The DNA here is from genome assembly GCF_019279795.1 of Protopterus annectens. Taxonomy (NCBI): domain Eukaryota; kingdom Metazoa; phylum Chordata; order Ceratodontiformes; family Protopteridae; genus Protopterus; species Protopterus annectens. The sequence continues at coordinate 219,292,529 of NC_056734.1, forward strand.
TAAATGAAAGCAGTCCCATTTTTAAACCATCTCTGAGCCCTAATAATGACTGAACATGCCTCTTGACCACAAAATAAGTTGTAGCTTCTTTCAGCAGAGTAGCATGAAAGCACTACTGAGCCTTCAGTCTGAATTTCTTCACCTCCATAAGCAGCAAACTTCACACACTTTGCCAAATCAAGCCTTTCACCATGATACATCGTAGCAAATGTTCCTGCTGACATAACATTGCACTTGGAACCTGTGTCAACTTTGACCTCTGGGTTTTCCATTTATCCGAACAGTACAAAATACTTCATTCTTTGCCCTTAAATCTACTGCATTAACTGTTTCATAAAACACTGACACACCATCCACAAAAAGAGTAGGGTTGCAGCACTCTAATCGATCAACTCATTTCTTAAAATGTTCCCTTTTAATAAAAGAATGTGGGCCTTTTGATTTACAAAACTTGTTGAAATTATTCCATTTATTGCATTTATGGCATTGCTGACCAAAAGCTAAACATTTTTCCCTTTTAGATTCATGACTTCTACCCCAATTACAACAGATGGCAATGAAACTAGGTTGGGGGCCATGCTTTGAGTTTGCTGACTCACTTTTATGCTTCACTGAGACTGTGCCAACTCTGGAATGTGCTGGAAACCTCTGGGGTTTAACAGTGGATGCTGCAGGGGCTACAGTTGCTGCCATGTGGTTGGGTCTATTTCATTTAACCACATGCTGCATACTATCAACCTGAGCTTTATCACTGTGCCTTCTAGAGTTATTCTCTTTTGTAAGCATATTTGTGTGCTTTCTGTGAGCTTGTATATCTGACAAATCTCAATGGCCTTATTCAAAGTTAAATCACTGTCACAAAGCAAAATCTTTCTCACAGCATCATCTTTAATACCACACACAATTCTGTCCATACCTCTCAACCATACCAAATTTCTCATTTTTTTACTGGTTTTGAGGTCCAAATAATGGGGTGTCACGATTCCCAAGTGGCATCCCTTCATTTTCTAATTTCTCGGCTTTTTTTTTTTTTTAATTTTGTTTTTGCTTTTTTTGAGCTGACATCATCACGTGCACGATAACATCAGCTCTGTGAACAGCCTGCCAGCCTGTCGGAATTGAGCTCAGGGTCTCAACAAAATGTGCATGCGTCATGCCAGCATGCCAAGGTTGTTAATGGTGGTTCTAGCTTCCAGGAGAAATGGAGAAGAAGAGGTGTTATGTTATGCTGCTGCCTGCTGCTTCTGAGGAGTTTTGGGTTCCAAGAACAGTGTCGGAGAAGATAAGAGATATTATATTATGCTGCTCTGCTGTTATATTATGCTTCTTTGGAGTTTTGGTTCCAGGAATGGCGAGAGATATTATATTCTGCTGCTGTGTGCGCACACATATATTACATGTGTATTATGTGATGTGTGTATATGCGTATTCTGCAGGGGGGTTTCAGCCATGTGTTAGACATTCATATTTAACATGCAGATTCCATTTACATATTTTTTACTTGTTTAACTGGGAAGGTGAACTATTCACCAAAGATCTTTTCCAGCCTTGATTCAGGCCACAAGGGCAAGATTAATAAATGCAACATGTATGTGGACATTCATTCATTTCAGAGTAATTTGGATAAGTCTAGTAGACTTGTTCAACTGACGCTGAATTACAAAAACTGGTAAGTGACCTGAAATAAAATTAAAGGGTTTAGAACTTGTTCTGCCTTGAAATCTGAAACTGAATATGTCTTGCATTCTTCCATGTTTATTTTCTTAGAATAATATGAGAAAGTCAAGTTTGTGAGAATTTGTTGTGTTTTTGATAATTTTAGAGGAACAACTGAACTCTGTCTTTCCAAAGATACATTTTTCACAGATATAGTACTGCAGAAGTTGAGATGTTTAACCTTACAGTAATTGCTGAGTTGGGCATTTTTTATCTATGGAGAGCAAAACATGACAATTAGCTGTTTTACAAAATAAAATACTGTCAATAAAATTAAATTTGTGATGGCTAAATAAATTATCAAGTTTGCATTTACAGCTAATCTAATCTCATAAAAGAAGCATTATAGGATAGCAGAGAGAGTATTTCAGTGCATCTCCAGTCCATCTCTTTCCATTGATACAAAACACATTCTTTCAATGCCTCGTTTCATGGGGATGATGTTAACTGTTTATACATGTATTTACCAAAGTAACCAAATCTACAGGTATAGTCTGGACTAGACAGTTTAGTGCATACACTTTCTGTGGGTTGATTTAGCACATATATTTCATGTTATGTGGATCTGTCCTTGATTTACCATACACTGGCAATTTTCACAATATTTCCATGTACCCTCCCTCACTGATCTGATTCTGGACATATTTCTAGTATCTTTGGATCTAAATTAACTCTAACTGGTTTCTAAAGACACATCCATTTGTAAATTTACAAAACTGTTGTCATCAGTTAGTTCACTTTTGCACTGCGAAGATAACTCTATCTTAATGTTCACTCCATGTATTTACGTAATGCAGTTTTCCAATTTCATACTGCAATCTGAGGTGCCATTAGAAAATACTCCTTGTTGACCATAATGCAATCCAAAAACTAATGACTCATCCCATGATATGAATGCCGAGGGTAATTATCTTTTCTCTCTCCGAGTCCGAGTTCCTGATGTTGGGTAAACAGTTTAATTAAACAAATGTAATGTATTTATTATTGCTTTAAATTAAGAGCAAATCACTCAGTGTTGAGTTTGCAGCTGCATACTTCATAGTGCAGTGTGTGTAATCTTGGGGCATGCTTTTACTGCTATGTCCACTAGAGCACGCAGTTTTGACTTAAGTGAAAGAATCACATTTTCCATTGTAGATCAGATCCTAATTGTGTGCCATTTCATTATATAGCTGTAAAATGTTACTTACAACATTATCTCTCAATTACTGTTGCAACTACATTCATGTTTTTTTTTTGTCCAGGCTAAGAATGGGATTCATCTGCCATATTTCTTAGTTGTCATAAATGCAAGTGTATTAAAATAAGGAGTAGGACACTCCTGTGTGTGAAGTGATGGTTGTAAACATACAGAAGTGAAAACAATTGCATATTTGTTTTGTCCAGTCTAGGCAGAATATTCTGAATCCCATATTCCGGTCATAACTTTTAATTGTCCAGATTTTCAAAGAACTTCCTGATTTTTCCCTCATATGTTTGGTGGCATTAGCCTACTTCTCATAAAATGTTTGGCTTTCTGTCAGATCACCGAGTATTGAAGTCAGAAAAAAATGTAACTGTTTGAATGACAGACTTTATACTGTATAGAAAATTCATGCTAATGCAAAATCTGTGATCAACTTTCCAAGTTAAGAACCATATCTTAAAATTGTTCCTATTTTTGGACGTTTCTCCCCTCATTATTTATGGTTTTGTGCAGATATCTTGAGGTAAGAGCTTGAGAGGTATAGTTCACTTTATGTTTGTGTGGCAGTTAACCTTTCATGTGTGAGCAAAACAGCCCACCTCTAGCTTAAAAATTGGAGACCTACTTTATTGAGGGCATTGAGAGGAGGGTTGTCATAATTAAGCGAAACCAAACTGGTGTGGTTTATTAATGAGATGATTTGCACCCTCGTGAGTAAATTTGGTACATTGAACATTAGAATTAATTTTAAAGACATATAGAAGAGGGGCAGGGATCAGTGATGTGAAGCACAGATAGTTTAGGTTTGATCAGACACAGACTCTTTAGTTCAACTCAAGGTCACAAGAATGTTATAATGGTGGAGAGAGAGAGATGACTTGGTGGTGTGAGGACAGCAAAGAACGCTAGGAACATGTTAGTTGGCTAAAGTACTCAAAAAATGTATCAAGCCCTTTTCGATGAAAATGTATGGTGTGGTGGGACTTTGCCCTTCACTGAAAGTTATGTGTATTTGTTTAATGGGCTGGGTTTGAAATATTGTTTTCAATTATTAGACTATTAGCCATACATTGTGAAGTATATTGTTCAGAGAGATGAAGGAACAGTGGGTGCATCCATGTATGTATTGAAAGCAACACTTTTTCCTGTTAGGACTAGCCAGCTGTCTTCTTCAGATTTTATAACTTTCTTAAGACAAAAAAAATATACTCCATTATTAAACATATGAAGTTGAATGTTCTAAAAAATTTAACAAGATGTTATGCACTTTGTTTCTAATGCCATGCAGGGGCAAGTAGCAAAGATAAAGGTTTAACCCAGAAGTCTAGCATGCAGGTTCTTTGTAAAATATCATTAAACATACATCACAAACTTAGTATTATGATTTATTGTTGCTGGAAAAAATGTCTGAGTCTGTGTTTTATTTGACTCAGAACTTAACCATAGTCTTTTTCCAAATGTATATTTTGTAATGTTTCTGCATTTTTTAAAACTCTTTTCTTAGGATATTAACAGAAGCTGCAAATGCTGACATTCTGTTTTATTGATCTCAACTGCTTGAGTAGGAGAGAAAATGCAATAACTCTTCTGATACAAGCACTACAGCATAATGACATGATTAAGATATCTAATTTATACTTGTACTTTTATGCCACTTGAGGAAAGAACTGGCAACGCAAGTAAGTAGCATCTTAACTAGTCATTGGGAGAGAGTAAGGCACCTGAAGACTGAAAGGAATAAATGTGATTCCTCTTCCTAAGAATAAGGACAAGACAGAGGTTTAAGTTAGACTGTAGTAAGAAAAATTGTGGAATTTCTAGAAACCAGTAGGGCATAGAACCTAAGGAAGGATGGCTTCATAACAGGAATGTGATGACAGACAAAGATGGTGGAATTATTTTTCTGGATAACCAGGATAAACTTGGGAGTCCATGTAAATTGACTGGTTAAGCTTTGGCAACTCTTTGATGTGGTGCAGTACTGAAGGTCATCAAGTCCTGGATCGCTGGGGGAAATGTTTCATTTTGGTGCTTGTGCATACTTGGAAACTACTGCGGGGATGGATCACTGGGAGAAGTGTTTCATTTGGGTGCTTGTGCATACTTGGAAACTACTAAGGGCCTGAAGCACAGTTAATTTTATTTTTATAAAAGAAAATTGTATTTTAGTTTTGAACAAGTTCAAAGTTTGATACAAGTTAAAATATTAATATAAATAAAACACTATTGTTCTGTTTATTTTGTGTTTCATGATCATATTTTGTCTGTTCTGTAGTTTGCATTTAAGTGTATATCCCACAATTACATTGGAGTGGGCAGGGTTACATAATTATTTATGCAAATTTTATGTTAATCAGCGTACAGATGTGTACTTATTTTTCATGGACTTTGTCCAGATTTTTGATGTTTCCAGGTTGAGAGGTATGAGTCTGTCCTTTATCAACTCATCCCTTAAATCACCAAATCTGCATGTTTTAGCCTTATTTCTCAAGCCTGTTATATATACTGCAAAAGTTTCACCAGGTTTTTGCTCTTTTGTGTAAAATAAGTGCCACTCCATTGTATCTTTCATCTGGGGGTTACACATTTCTATAAATTTACATTTTAAGCACTCTGAGTCCTCCCCTGACTCAGCCGATACAACAGTATGATGGTTTTCCCCCACTCCTGTATAGACAGCTGGTACATACAATGAACGCTCCCTTTCTGTGGCTTCTGACCCAGCTAAATTAAGCAAAATAAATGCTTTTTATGGTTATCATTATCAGAAAATACAGCCAGTTCTCTCCAATATTATGATCAAACACAAGTGCACTGGTTTTTGAAATCTGTCTGCCATGCCCACAAAGTATGCCTGAACTCACTGAAAATATGGTCCTTGTAATTATGTATGAACAAATTGTTTAGTGAGCTTATAATAACATTCAAATGCACAATAAACTCTTCAAAATACTACACTTTGCAAAATATGCTCTGTAATGGCTGTATTTTGTGAAATAACTTTACTGTAATACTGCACAAACATGCGAACACTTCATACACTTCTGATAACTTGGATATCTTTAATTAATAGGAAAAATACGTGCTTAGCAAAATGTAGTTATTTCCTCTTATTTTATTTGTTTTGTTCAAGTCAGACTTTATTTCAAACATTTTCCATAGTAATTTGAATATTTTTATCAATATTGGACATATCGGTTTATGCGGATAATGTTTAGAGCGTTCTGTATGCCTCATTTCATATTTTACAAATAAATAGTTTTGAGGAAGTTTTAATATCTGAAAATTGTCTCTGAGCTGTTTTGCAAATTATGCACATGGTAGGGATGATTCATGCCTCTATATTCCTCCAGTTCCAACTGGGTGCCCCTGGAACTCAAGTGGAAGAAACGGGAACTCTTTCTGGTCATTCTTCTTCTAACCTCATGTCCCTTTAGACATGCTGTTTCTGACACCATGTCACTCATCCCTCTCCAACACAGATGACGAGCAGGTGGGATATTTTGTTTCGATGATTTAATGCATAGAAACACATATAGCAGCATCATAAAATATAAACAAACTGCTTAACAGACAGACCTTACATACATGCTTACATCTCAACAGCTTACTACAAAATGACAGTCATATTCGCATGTGCTCAGTATTTATAAACTTGTGCAAGCCCTTGGATAGTTTCTTAAAGATAACATACACATACATTGGTCTACAGACCTTTTCTAAATGCATGTGAATAGCACAAATGAAAAGCCAGCCCTAGAAGCCAATTCTGGTGTTATAATATTTTCACAGTTTAGTGAGAGGAATGACTTTGATAGTTTTATTTTGGGCATTTCAACATTTGTGTTATTAGCACTAAATTGACTAGGGCAGTGGGTAAGATTTTTAGCTCCTGTGCTTTGAGGCAAGCCATACAAAGCTTGAGTAAAATATCTTTTGATGACTGTTAAGGATATTTATAAGTTAAGTGTTTATAAGTTAAGTTGAATGGTTTAAGCTGATGCTCAAAGCTTATAGAAAGATGGTTAGTGAATGTAGGGGAAAAAAGTTAGAGGATAATGTTGATGATGACTTAGCCTCTGTCCAACGAATGCTGACTTACACCATTAAGCCTCATCAGCTGCTTTCATTGACGACTTCTCTCCATCCTTTTAGGGAGTATAGGGGGTCTAGTTGAATCCTGATGTGAGGCTACTAGTGAGCCTCCTCTTCAAGATGAGAATTACCTTGGTGGCCTTCAAACCCTAAGACTACCATCCCATCTTAAAGAGGGGACACAAGCTGGGGACAGGCCAAATGTCTGTTCACCTTCCTCAGGGGGAGTGTCCAGGAGAATTTGACTTCAGGGTAACTTTTTCCAAAGCCTGAAATTTAGGATCCTGAAACATAGGCTGCAGATGTGCTAATTGCATATCAGGGTAACATGGTAGGGATTGTATGGCTCCATTGCATATGACACACTGACTTGAGGTAAAAAGAGGTTAGGTGCATCTAAAGAATGAGAACACAGGCTGGATAGAGGCACTTCAGATAAGGTGTGTATCAGAAACTTTATAAAGAGATTTCAAAAAGGAGGCTGTGGGTGAAGGTGAACATGATAAAATTTTTAAGTACCACAAGGGGCTCCACAGTACATGTGATCACCATATTTAAAAACAGATGTTAATTAAAAAAAAGACTCTCATAGGTAGGTACAAGGCTATTGACCCTAGGGCCTATATAAGCCTAGCCAAAAAGGTACCCATGGCTTTAGCCACCCAAGAAAATTATTTTCCTGTGTCCCTGTCGAGCAGAGCCACAGAAGTGATCCCCGGGGTAAATTTCCTATTTCCCATCCAATCATCAAGATTTTTCTTGAAGAGTGCCAATGAGGAGCTCTGTTTGACATAGGTAGTCTGTTCCAGAGTATGGGAAGTCTCTGGGACAGGAATCTATCCCTCAAGCATGTTCTGTTTATTGTGGTGACAAGGTTTAGGTCCCCACAGCGTGTAGCTTGGAGGGATTGGGATTTCTTTAAGTGAAGCATGTCCAACAGCTCTGGGTTTGATATAGCTTTGTATGTTAGGCAGAGATCGCCTCTGAGTAGGCGATATGTGACGGAGTAAAGCTGGAGTTTTTTGAGATGGTCTGTATAGGGCATCTGTTTGAGGCCAGTAATCCTCTTTGTGAGGTATTTCTGTGGCCTCTCCAGTTGTTGTAGATGTCTTGTGAGGTACTTACCAAAAGCAGCGTTGTACTCTATAGTGGGAATAATGAGTGATGAGTAGAGGGGGAACAATGACCTCTTTTTTTCTGGATGAGAAACCTTTTGTGATCAGGTGTGCCACATAGAAGGTTTTCCTGACCACTTGACTTGACTCTTGAGGATAAAAGGTCATTGACTTACAAAAGGTGTGATTAGATATTTCACGGCTATTGTGCTGGATGACTTGAAAGCCTTTCTGAAGAGATAGTAGGACTAAAACATGACTAAATTCATTAATGTATGGGCTGGGCATAAAGTTGTGAAGATGAGGGCTGGTGGGGTTATCTTTAATGGAAGTTTCACCCTGTACTTATTTATCTAGTAAATAATGGCAAACTGGATGGGGATTTTTGCTCATTGTTTGACATCAGAATCTATATTTCTAGGTTACCTTTTAAAAGAGAAATCAATGGGCAATGTCACAACCACTATATAAATCAGGAGTTCATCCCAAGCATTACCTCCCTAAGCACCTTTTTTAACTTAGCTGATCTTCCAGTGTAGCCTACATTAAAATGGAAATATCATGAGGTGAATTTCTCATTCCTGTTGACTATTCATTGATACAGAAGTATTTTAGATGTGTCAGGTTCTTCAAAAGTAAATGTGGAAATTTCTTCTCCATATCTACTAGGCTAATGACCACTAGGGCCCTTATAAGCCTAGTCATGCAATGCAACCCAAATGTGACCCACATATTTGATTTATATAGGGGTGATTTACTAATTGTCTGTGTCTGTAAGAATCTAGGAGCCAGACTAGGGGTGAATTCCCAATTACTCACCCATTAGTTCAAGTTGCGCTTTCATAGGAATAGGGAAGAACTATGCTTCACATGGATAGGGAACCTGTCCCAGAGAATGGGAATTCTCTGGAAAACATATCTGTCTCTCCAACATCTCCTGTTTATGCTGTAAGAAAAATTTAGTCTTTTAATGTAATGCACCTGATGCTTTTTGTTTTGTGGATGTGCAAAAGGTTCATCAAGACAGGGTCCAGGGATGCCTTGTATGCCAGGCAAAGATCACCTCTCAGAAGTCTGTATGATACCAAGTAAAAAGGGCTTTGAGATGATCAGTATAGGACATTGTGTTTGCTCCCTGTATTCTTTTTGTAGGGAACCTTTATGGATGTTCCATTTGCTGCATGTGTCTGGTTAGGTGCATACCTAAGGGGGGGGCACTATACTCATGATGGGTTTGACAAGGGTTGAGTACAGTGGCATGATGACCTCTGTGGACCTAGATGCCATCCCTTGCTTACAAGCTGAGCAACATAGAAGAATTTTCTTACTGCCTTGGACACATATTGGCTGAAGGCTAGGTTACTATCTACGAGTTCCCAGATCTCTGACTAGTGAATCAAATTTTAGGGGTATTTTATTGATGATGTAGTTATCTGGGGTGATTAATCAGCTTGCTATCCAGCATGTTATAAATGGGCTTTATACCTAGTTCCACAAGTTTGTTGATAATGCCCGAGTAGGGTATTATATCAAGTGATCTGAAGTAGTTGACTTCATTTGGTATTCAGCCTATGGGTCTTTGGATCCGAATCAAACCCAATATGGCTACATCACTAGCATCTGATCCGAGCTCCAAGCTCTTCTCCATACCATAATGCCCCCTGTTTCCTTCCTTCCCTCAGATCTCGTTTGCCACTAAAAAGCTATGCATAGTGGTCCCAGAGCTCCAGGCTTTATTTTGGGTAAGTGACTATTTTTTTGGGAAGCTTAGGGTAATGTTCTTTCTTCCTCAACCTCATCTTCATCCTCTTTCTTTTTCACCTACCCTACCACGTTACTCCGTCGGTTATAAAAAAAAAAAAAAAAAGTAGTTATTGTAGTTATAGTTTTCCCCCTTGGCCTTCCTGCTCCCTCTACTTTTCGTGTGTGTGTGAGTGCCTGTGGGTGGTGGTGATGATGATTATTATTCTTAATATGGCTGAGACCCCTAAGCCAGTATTTAGGAAGTGCACAGAGTGTGGCCATAAGCTGTCCCCAGCTGATGGCCACACTCTGTGCATAGTGTGTTTGGGCACAGCCCATATGCTTACCTCCTGTCCTGTTTGCACAGGCTTCAACCCACAGGCCCTTAAGGACATGAGGGCAAAGCTGGTGATGAAAGGCTTGATCCCTTCTTCGGGGATGGCTGTCCCCATAACCATGGCTTTGGCAGCCTCAACTTCGGCCACTTCTGCTTCCTCTCCTCTCCAGGCCTCTGGGACTCAAATTCCCACCATGAGGTCTGGGGAAAGCAAAAAAAAAAAAAAAAAAAGGACAAATCTAGGAAGCGGTCTCCGGACCGCTGGGCTTCAGCGGGGCCTCCTGCCAAATCTAAGACCCCTCCTAGGCCCATCACCCCTCAGCTCCGATTGCCCAGAATCTCTCCTGAGCTAGAGGTATCTAGACATCCATCTAAAGGTTACCCTCATTGGCACTACCAGCCAGTGTCGGTGGCTTCTTCATCAAGGTCTACTCATAATTTTAGTGAGGCAAAGATGGACAGGATGATGCAGAAGTTCATCTGCACCCAGATGGGAGTCTTGCCAGTCCCCTCTCCCTCCAGAGCGAGGAGCTCACAGCCCTTCTTCACCCCCATAACTACTTCTCCGATCCAGCCATTGGTTTTGGAGTCTTTGGCTCCAGGGAATCGGTGCCAATGGTAACTTGTACCTCAATGCCGGCCATTGCCTTGAGTGTTTTGGATCTGACTTTATCGGATCTGAGCTCTTGGAGCTGTAGCCTGGGCATTGGATCCGAGGGGGCACTGTCATCTCCGAGCTTTTTGGAATGCAGCCTCCCCCTCGGCATCTTGGCTCCTGCAGTCTCAGCTCTTACTCCTCCATCGGATCCGAGGGGAGCAGCTCCCTTGCTTGCTTCTCAGGAAGTGCGCTCCCCCTTGGCATTTGATGTGGTGGAGAGGGTTCTTTCAAGTGCATCAAGACCCCTGACCATTTCGTCTTCGGACTCCTCCCCAACTCCCTTGGCTTTGGGTATGGCCCCGACCTTCCTATCCTTTCAGGGACAGCCTGTGCTCGCTTTGCCTCAGGGAGCTCCCGGTCGAGATCAGCAAGAAGTTTGCGAGTTCCCCCCAGAGAGTCCAACTAAGGAGGCTCCTCACAAGCAGATGTGCAAAAGGAGGCACCTGGACTCCTCTCCAGAGTCCCTCATGGATGACACTGACTTGGAGGAAGGGGAAGGTTCCCCCAGGTAACCCCCCCCAAAGCATAGAACTCCTTCACCAAAGGGGGGGTGGGCCACCCAAAAACCAACCCGGATGAGTTGGTGTTCCTAGAGGCATTTGGTACGGGCCCGTATACCTCCTGGCTGTCCCCTCCCACGGACCCAGTTGTGGACCTGATAATGTCTTGGGCATGGAAGGAGCTGGACACTGTGGAGCCTATTCCCAATTGTCCAGATAAAATACTCAGTTCCCCACCAGATAGGACCAGCTGGACTAAAGGGTCCCCAGTAGATGCTATGATGGTGGCAGCCGCCACAATGAAAGAGCTTGCGTAGGAGAGCTCTCTGGTCCAGCCTCCTGACCAGTAATTGAGGACTATGAACCTTTTGGGGAAGCAGGTATATGCTTCAGCAACCTTTACCATAAGGGCGCTGAACAGTTTGGCACATGTCATCCGACTGCAGCATGGCTTGGTTAATGAAATTGCTCAGTCACCCCTGGAGTTCATGTCGGCGGAGGGCAAGAAGACATTCTCCGCACAGATGGCCAGTCTAAAGGAGGTAGCCAACATGTCCGTGTACCTCCTTTCCCATGCTATGGAGGGAGCCACCAGGGTGGCCGTGTCTGGCGTTGCCATGAGGCATCACGCCTGGCGTCATCTGTGCCAATTCTCAGAACCCTTCAAGGAGTCCTTTGCAAATGCCCTATGATGGTTCTTCCCTGTTTGAGAAGTCTGTGTGTGAAACACTGATCCAGGGTGAGTAGGACAGGAAGACACTGACTGCCATTGGGATCCACTTCTCCACCCCTCAAAGATCCTTCTCTAGGAATCAGTGAGGGGCAAAGAAGATGTGGTTCTGGAAATCTCCGTTCTCCTTGGACACTCGGGACTCATCGTCCCCCAGAGGCAGAGGAGGTTATGTTAGATGGTGGCCCAGAGGTAGAGGGGGTCTGAGAAATTTTGGGTCTTAAGAACCGTTCTTGGACATGCCCATGCAGCAGCCCTGATGGGCTGCTCAATTGCTTGTCTCTGGAAGCAGTCGGGGGTTGCCTCTCACTACACCCAATGGAGTGGGAGTCCGTAACAACAGACCGTTGGGTGTTGAAAATCATATCCAGAGGTTATTGCATCCCATTTGTAGAGCCACCTCTCCTGCCAAAACACTTCCAACACATTCCACCCACGCAAAGGGAGGTAGCAGCACTGGAAATAGACAAGCTGCTAAGAAAGCGAGTCAACCAAACTGTCCGCCCAGACCAATCTGGATTGGACATTTATTCCAGGTTCTTTTTAGTGCCAAAGAAGATGGGGGACCTAAGACCCATTCTGGATCTTTCCACCTTAAACTTATCTGTAGCCAAGGAAAAATTCCAGATGGTCACCCTTCAGTCCATCCTGCCCTACCTGCGGGTATAGGATTGGATGTCCTCAGTCAACCTCCATGACACATACTATCATATCAAAATGAACAGGCTCTCCCACAGGTTTCTCCACTTCCTGCTGGGGGCCAATCATTATCAGTTCAGGGCCCTCCCCTTTGGTGTCACCACAGCCCCCAGGGTGTTTACCAAAGTGATGGTGGTAGTAGCAGCTCACCTGAGGCTTCAGGGAATTCAGGTCTTTCCTTACCTGGATGATTGGCTCCTTGCTGCCCCCACCAAATATTTGCTGTGCCAAGCCAGGGAATATTTCCTGGTATTAGCGAACAGTCTTGGCATTATGGTAAACTTCAGCAAATCATCACCGACTCCAGTCCAGACCCTAGACTTTATAGGAGCTCGGTTGGACACCATACAAATGAGGCTTACCTCACCCCAGAAAGGATACACAGTTTAAGATTTCATGTTCCTTACATTCTCCAGGCTCATTTTCCCTCAGCGGAGACAGTTCTGCGGGCTCTGGGTTCCATGGCAACCACAATCGGTCTTCTACCCTTTGCATGACTTTGCATGTGAGTTCTCCAATGGACGCTAGCAGTTCAATGGTCTCTACTAGATCTACCATTGTCCCATCCATTTCAGATTTCCTGGGCTTGCACAGAATCTCTTCACTGGTGGATTCTCTCCCTGGACCTTGTCAAGGGACGTCCCATTGTTCTGACCTTTCCCAAAACCACAGTGACCACGGATGCCTCCCAGCTGGGGTGGGGGTAGCATTGCTCAGGAAGAACAGTCCAAAGCACATGGTCCCCTTCCGAGACCAATTTGCATATCAATGTTCTAGAGATGAGGGTGGGTCTTCCAGCATTGCAAGCCCTTCATGCCCATCTTCCTCTAGGGATGATTGCAATCCAGTCAGACAACATGTCAGTGGTCTGGTATATCAACAAACAAGGTGAAACCAGGTCTCATCCCTGTGTCTTGAAGCCATGAGTGTGTGGGAATCAGTGATTTCCACCAGTCGTTTTTTGGTGGCAATACACATTCCGGGACGGTCCAACATCCTAGTGTACAGACTCAGCAGAACTATTCTGATGCCTTACAAGTGGTCTCTGAATCTTTCAGTAGCGGAACAGATCTTCCTTGAGTGAGGTCGGCCTTGCTGCCATCTCTTCGCATCTCCTTCCAATGCGAAGTGCAGCGAGTTCTTTGCTCTGAACTCCCCTCAGGAGGAAGCCCCCAGGGATGCACTGGTTCATGCTTGGTCTTCTCTATACCTGCCTACTGTTACCTCTCATTCTGAAGTTTCTTCAGAAAGCTTGCAGGCTGGGGAGCACAGTGATCCTCATTGCTCCATTCCGGCCTTGCCAAGTCTGATTCCCCTACCTTTGGTTTCATCTGGTAGTTCCACCATGGATCTTGGATCTGGTTCTGGATCTCCTTGCTCATATGTTGGGGATTCCTCACCTAGACCTGGTCAGCCTGCAGTTAACCACTTGGCTGCTCCAGTTCCATTAATGATTAGGACTCACGGTTTATCCTCTCCGGTTAAAATCATTCTGGTGATGGCTCACAAATCTTTCACCAGGAAAATATATCATAGCAAATGGAAATGGTTCTCCATATGGACCTTTCAGTGGGACTTGGATCCCTTTACGGCTGCTGTCCCAGCAGTTTTAGAATTCTTAGTGGGCATCTTTCATTAAGGTGCTAGTTCTTCTACTGATAAAGTCCAACTGCCTGCCATCTCTAACTTCCATGTGGGAGAAAACATGGCTTCCCTAGCTTCCTCCAGACTTTGCAAGACCTTCCTTAAAGATACCTTTCTCTTAAGACCCCAGTGAAGGATCCTTCACCTCCATGGGATCTCAGATATGTACTTCAATCTCTAGTCTCCACTCCATTTGAGCCAGCGGCTTCAGTAGACCCGCAGTATCTATCCTGGAAGACTGCCTTTCTGATGGTGATCACTTCTGCTAGGAGGGTATCGGAACTTCAAGCTTTGTCCATCAAAGTTCCTTACATGGTGTTTCATAAGGACAGGGTTTCTCTGCACACTAATCCATCTTTTCTTCCCAAAGTGGCCTCAGAAACCAATATCAATCAAATTGTCAATCTCCCTGTTTTCTTCCCTAATTTCCACAACAGAGGTAAATATCAACCACATTTGTTGGATGTACATAGGCAGCTGAGATTTTATTTACACAGAACAAAATCCTTTTGAAACTCTGACCAGTTGTTTGTCTCTTAATCACAACCATTCTTGGGCAAACCAATTTCTAAAGTGACCATTGCTCATTGGATTTCTCAGTGTATTATTCCAGCATATGTAGAAAAAGGCATTTTCCCCTCTGGGTCAGGTAAAAGCATATTCCACCAGGTCTATGCCACCTCAGCTGCTTTTTGGTCCAGGTTGTCTCTAGATGTTATTTGCTCTGCAGCTACCTGGGCCTCAACTCATACCTTCATCTCACATTACAAATTAGACATTGTATCCAGGAGTAGAGCATCTTTTGGCTCTGCAGTGCTCCGGAATATCCTTCCATGAGGGCCACCTAGGTGTTAGTAGCTGGGGACTCTGTCCCACAGGTTGAAGACCAAATGAAGTCAACTACATCAGATAAAGAAGTTATGTACACACCATAATGTTCCATCTGATTAGTTGTACTTCATTTGTCTTCAACCTACCCCCCCCCCTCCTTCCCCATGACCCTGTCACTATTGGTCTAATTCTGGCTTTGATGGTGAACACTATGGTGGCTCTCCTTGTCATGCTTGACGTAGGGATACTGGGGAGCCATTGGTGGTAAGGTGTGATTGGGTCAGGCTTATGTTGTGGAACAGCAAACTCGATCTGAGGGAAGGAAGGAGACAGGTGGGCATTATGGGAATGGGGAGGAGCTTGCAGCTTGGATCAGATGCTAGTAATGCGGCCATATCAGATCTGATTTGGATCCATAGACCTACAGGTTGAAGACAAATGAAGTACAACTACTCAGATGGAATGTTATTGTGAGTACATAACTTCTTTATTTAGCCACATCTAGCTAGGCAGTATTCACAATTTTCCCTCACCCATTCCCTTAGTGTCCTTTTTGAACAGGTCCACCAGATTCAGTAAGCATGACCTCCCTTTGACAAAGCCAGACTGGTATGGATCCTTGTGTCTGATAATTTCCATGATAATTCTTTTTATGGCTTTGTAAATAAGACTAGTGAGACTAATGGATCTGTAGTTGCCAGGATATGTTTAAGGTCCTCTCTTATGAAGGGGGGGTGACCATTCCAGTCCTCCATTCATATGGCACAAAGCCTGTTTTAAGACTGTAGTTAAATAATGACTCCAAGGGTACCGATAAGTCCTATTTAGACTGTTCAGGAGGCATCCTAGGATGTTATCTGGGACAATTGAGGCTGTGTTCCTGGCTTTAGCAATTGCAGACAGTACATGCTTCCTAGTTATACTTGGAGGAGTCATGTTTGAGGGTATTTTTGGTGGGATAGTTGGGAGTGGGGGGGGGTAAAACTTGAATGGAATTTGTCTTCAAACAGGTTCACTGTATCTCCAGGCTCAGTGAATGTAGCACCATTAACCACCAGTTTAAAACATTCAACACCAGTTAAAAAATGTGTCTGTACCATGTGCAAGTCATATTTATTTTATTCATTTGCTGACAGTGTGTGGCCTACTATGAGTGCTTCTTTTAGTGACAAAGGAACACTAGTCTAGTTAAGGGATGTGCCCAGAGTCACATACTGTAGAAATCCAGGGGTATCAAACCAGGACCACAAAATAAGGTTTATAAAGAGTACATAACCTTAATTTTCTGTGTTGTATTTCTGTATTAATAGAAATTAAACTGACTTTTGATACATGAATAAATTCTGCCAAATTCCTGCCAGGCATCACAGAGGGAGGATGAGAATTCAAAGTCAAGAAATTTGCACAAAACTGACAATGAAGGCTTTAAAGCCACCTCATAATATTTCTATTATTCCAGTGAGATTCTGGTAGAACAAAGTATGGTGCTTAGAAAAAGTTCTCTGAAACATAGCACCTGGTATGTTTTCAGAAGATCTGGTAAAATAAATGCATACATGCCTTCAAATCAACTATAGACAGAATGATTATCTGAAGAGAATTCCTTACCAATGCAGTAGTTAGAGCATTATTTTGGGCTGCAGAATGCAAACCTCTGGACTCAAGAACATCTGATAATTAATTGAAGTTACTGTTAAACTAGATTTTACTTTCTCTGAAAGAGCTACAAACGTATTAGCTTGTTATCATAATCTGTGGTACTCAGTTCTGTGAAGTATATCAAAACCGCATCCATTTTTTTTCCATACTTGGTCACTTCATGCTTTGCAGATCTTAACAGTTTAGAGCAGTTACCACTAACATTTCCACTTTAGTTTTATAAAGCATTTGTGTTACCCATGAATATTTCATATAGGTAAGTAACTGGCAAGTAATATACATAATGCTCAAACCATTGCCAATGGTCAGAAATATTTTTGTATAATTTTGTTTCTTGTCACAATAGTTTCCAGTTTCATTTCTAACCCTGTTACATTCTGTTTATATCGTGATCACGTTTCTTTCTTTTTTGTGTGTGAATATGCCATGCCAGTAATGTTACTGTTAAAACTTTAAATGTGTCACTGATTGAATGATCAAATGCCTCCATTTAGTGTTAATAAACCAATAGATAGAGGACTGACAGTAGGAAAAAAACACTACTGGACACACAAATTATCAACAGCGGCTGTAATTGTGTGGTAAGTTCCACTCAAAACAGCACCTCAGGCTAAAACAAGATGCAGTCTAGCCACTTTCTGTTATGGAACAAAGCATCCATTATTATGAGTCACAGAACACAACAATGCTTCACCTTCATCTGTATCCATCTGTTAACAGGCCATTACTTTTAAGTAATAGGTTCCAAATGCTGTATACAGCACTGTGAATTGAATAAACACAGACTACACAAGTTATAACAAGCTCCTACACTCCTGAGGCAAACCCAGAAGACCGTAATCATTTATAAATGCTTTAAGACTCCTGCTGAGAAGAATTCACAACTCAAATTGAACCATCCCAGATACTAAATTAAACTAGAGCATCAATATCCACAAAGACTTGCTTTCCATGAAGAAGCAGTTTTTTTTTTATAATTTGTGCATTGAATAATTCCTGAATCTGTTGAGAATACAAATCTTTTTTTTTCTACTAAACAAGTAAATAATTGTTCCCCTAAAAGAAAATCATCATCCCACCTTCTTCATAAGTGTAAAAATCTTCTGACCTTTCCTTCTCAAAAATGTACACAAAGTATAAAAGTATAGTGTAGAGACAGACAACACTGCTATCAAAATTTGTAAACATTTTTTTAAAGTACGTAAATCAGAAAATGCCTTGAAGCAGACATAGTAACAGCTGTCTTGCAGTCCTATGTAACTGTGCAGAACACTGCAATTATGCACTGTGGCTGTCTGATTGTGAATTCAAATTAAATGGTTACTTGCTCTCAGACACTTAGGTAAAAACTTTTTGAAGGCTGTTGTCACACTCAAGAAGCAAATCTAGATGCATCTCAGATAAACAATGAAGACACTTTTTTCATTTATAATGTATACTATGCTATGCCTTCAAGAGTTATCTTTGAGTTAATAATATTGTGAAATTATTGAAGAACTGAAAAAAAGATATCCTAATGTTAAGGGCTGAGTTGTGGGGACTGAATGTTTGATTAGAAACTGAAAAAGAAAACGATCTCATGTCACTAATGTAAAGCATGAACAAATGCACAATACATTATAAGGAGTAATTAAAGTGTTGTCCTTCATGTAGAGAACTAGACCACTTGACTGTAAATTGTATACAGAAAGGCAATGTATTTATATAGGCTAAATAAAATGTTTATGTGGAAAACTAGGTCACTGGATTGTACATTGCCTACAAAAAGGCAATTATATGATGGTTGATGGTAAAGTGCAGTATATAAGACAGCCTAGTGGATATGGTCCAGAAGACATTTTTTTTCACTTGATTGTACAATTGAGGGAGCAGACAGCAGAGATAAATGACAGGCTAGAATTATAAGAATTAAACAGTGAGGTAGAAGATCATTTCTTAAAATAGTGCGGTGGGTAAGAAACTGATTAAATATAAAAATCAACTAAGAGCAGCCACGGTGGTGCAGTGGTAGCATTGTTGCCTCACAGCCAGAGGTTCTCCCGTTCGATTCTTGGCTGGAGTGCCTTCTGTGTAGAGTCTGCATGTCCTCCCCACGGTTGCATGGGTGTTCGAAAGACATGCATAAATGGGTGTGCCTTCGTGGAAGGTTGAACGTCGAGCTGGCACCTTGACGTTCGCAAAAATCTACTGCCAATCATTAGCGGACCGGTGTGGCGACCCCTAACTGGGAAAAGCCGAAAGACAACAACACAAGTTGTGTGTTACTACACAATGAACATAAATTAATCTGAACAGGGAGACTCAATGGAGGTAGAAGAAGAAAATTCTGTTGGTTAGAGAGTAATGAAAAGAATGAGGAAAGACTGAAGAAAAAAAGGGACTGGCATCATAACATAAGAAACATAGAGATTACGCTTAGTGAACTACATAGTAAAACAATATTCATCATGGGTTGCCTTTCTCCCTAAACAAAATTGAAACTACCTGATATTTGTAATTCAGACTGCCTATGACTATGAATGTTCTTTGTAATTATTTTTGTAATTCAGAGTGCCTATGACTTTGCATGTTCATTAATATTCCCTATGTAACTACCTTATATTTGTAATTCTGAGTGCCTATGACTGTGCATGTTCATTGAAATTATTTTTGTATTTCAGAGTTCCTATAACTTTGCATGTACATTGATATTACCTTTGTAATCAAAATATTTGAACTGTAATAATTCCTTGTTTTGGAGCTTTTCTCCCCAGGCCTCCACTGAAAACGGGCTACCAACGCCCAGTGGACCTCCCCAGTAATCAAACTGAAATAAATAAATAAATAAATAAATAAATAAATAAATAAATAAATTTCTCATTTTACTTATTTTCTTCATTTTGTTTTTAATTTGTTAACAGAGATCATCTGACTGGACTAGATTTGTCCATTTTCAGTGGAGTCCTGGAGAAAGGGGCTCCAGAAATCTGGAAACGTGAATGTATAAAACAACAAAAGTTCATATTGTTATTTAAAGGGATAGTGCCAGAGATTTTTTTTTGTTTTGATATTTTCAGTCTGGCTTTCTGAGCATGCCCCAGCTTTCACTGTGGGAGTTGGTGGAGGGGTGCTTACAGGAAGTTTCTATGGTCTTAGTCAAATTCCATCTCAAATTGCAGTTGTACTCACTACAGGTCTCACCGAGTTGTTCATTAGTTTCACCTGTGCTTTTTATCCTCGGAGAAAAGTAGCCTTTCAGGAATTTTATGACCTCACTTGATACTACTTTGCAGGAAATCACATGAGCAACGCAAAGCTAAACATCAGTAAACAAAAGTTTTCTGCTCATTTCATTTCATATTTTATTTTTTGCAGATTTGTGAATGTTAGCAAAGTGTTACGATGTTATACATGATTGCCATTTGCTCTGTAGAAAGCATCAGAATGATGCAAGATTCGGACAGTGGTAGAAGCAGTCTTCTTTTTGTTTTTTGATCTCTGAATACTAGCCAAGTGTAATGGTTCTCTGACCTGCTGTAAAAAAAAAAAAAGTGTGATACAAGCAATGGATTAATTTTAAACAATGAAGTCCAAAACTTACTATCATAATGGGGACTGCACAGTGCGGCAACCTATGATAGTTTTACATAGTAATTTTGATATTGCATTACTACAGAGTAAGGGGAATACGTCAAGAGACAGCTAAGATTAAGTATGAATTCACCAATGTACTCTTTTGACTATATACTGCTCGCAGTTATGCTATGCAGAATAAAGGAAATGCACAATTAAGCTTTTTGACAAGTTCATAAAAAGTAAACACTGAGAGCCTTACCTAACCACCCCTACCACAAACACAAACAAAAAGGTAAAACCTTATTGTTTCGCAGTGATTGGAGAATGAAAGCTTTGACAGGAATTAAATGTGAACAGTGTTCACCACCAGGAATGAAAACAGGGCTTCATAAAGTAAACTGGAACCAGGAGTACTGTTGATAATGATGTGGTAAGTGGGTGGTGATAATTGGAAATTATCAGGACAAGTTTCTTCAGGTCAGAATTTTAGACTCTGGGATTGTCCTTTTATAAGTCACTCTTTATAATTCTAGTTTAAGTAAATGTACAGTTTTACTGTTTGAACAGGCAACTCAAACTATACAATGTGATTATAGGAACATGTGTGAGTAAATGAAATATGTACAAGTCTGACTGTTGTAAGAACACTTGACATATGAAGCACAAATGTTTTATAGCAATCCTTAAGACACTGCACTTAAGGTAAGGGGTTATAGTTGGAATATGGAGGACTGTTAAGTAAGATGAGAGAGGGATAGGCGAGAAAGGATAGTAGGTTAGGGGGAGAAAGAGAGAAAGGAAGGTTAATTAGAAGGAAGATGGGAGAAAATGTCAGAGAAGAAGCTGAGAGAGTGGTATTGAGAATGAGGGTGGAATGTTAATGATGGAAGGAGTGGGGGATATGTAATCTGATTCCAACTGTAGTGAAACTTGTCTGCCAATGACAGTTTATAGAGAACATGTGCTAGGGTAATGGTCACTCCTTGGCACAGGAACAGTTCCAAGCTATTCAACATAAACAGTGTCCTCAAGCTAAGAAAGGCTCGATTATGAGAAGCTCATTCATTGCTGATAAAAAATCTTCAAGTGAAATATGATAAATGATTTATTTTAATTTATTGCTAAATGCACTGCCTACAGTTACTTTCGATTATTTTACATTTCAGTTTTAATATTTACTGTATACATTTATTATAATGCACCAGGTTTAACTTTTAACAAAGAAGCATTTTTAACAATTTATCAACTCCAGCATTTTTAAGCTTTAATTTTTTAATTGATTAATTTTTTAATTGATTAATTAATAATTAACTTCAGTGTATATAAAGCCTTGCAGCACTTTGGATGTTCACTTGATAAAGCTCGGCATAGACCGAGTGAAAGCGCTTGTGTTTTCATTGTTTTTCATGGTTTCATATTAAAGAATTGGACTTTCTGAGCAGCAGTCTGTCTTGGTTTGGTTTTCCACCTTGGATTTATTTTTTATAAACACTAAGCCTACCAGTTCTTTTCTATTGCTTGCATAGTTTAAATCTCAGTCCTGATCTTTATCTCTGAAATGTTCCTCAATTCATGCACTTAGATATAAGTTTGTCAGGTACTAATGTTGCTGATAAACTACCAGCCAAAACTCACATCAGTGATGCTTATGTGTTTCGGATAGGAGCACAATATCAAGGATAGTCATAAGTTTTAGTGATTCATTTCTTGCTATCAGGAAATAGTGGTTAAAAACTCCTCATGTTGGAAGTGGCAGGAGGGTCCTCCATGTGGCTCAGGCTTTAGCTGGAAAATTGCCACATGGACCAAAGTTTAGAAAAGAGATCGTGGCCTACCCTTCCTGGAGACAAGTCCATTTCTGAAATGGCATTCTAGATTCATGGACTCTGAGTTTGATCTCTGCTAGCAAAGGTTTAAGCCTACAACAGAGTTCTGCCCCATCAGAAGATGAGGGACCTAAAGGAAAGCACCCCCGTGCTCCTACTTGAGGAACATACATTCTGCAATGCAAGCGTTACTCAACTCCTTTCTGACTGGCTGGAGCATAAAGCTGAGTATCTTAATCTTATAGAAGCACCTCATTAGTCATCCACTTGAGGTTCTGGAATACTTAAGGCTTTACACTTCTGGAGCTTCCCTGCTCATCCCAGCATGGTTTCCCAGCCACATCTGGGGAGACCCTCTAGTTAACTCAAGGCTGGACTTATGGCCCATGGGCAGGAAATCAGGCAGATATTTTGATGTGTGGAAGAAGCTTGATTCAAGGGTGTAGAAGTCCACTGTTAGGGACTGTGACCTGATGCCAGCAATCAGACCAGTTTTGCAAAAGAAATAGGTCAAATAGAACTGGGCCTTTCATTGTTCAAAAAAGTGAGACAGGTCACCTTTAAGCAGTCAATAGGCTACTGAGTATAAGGATAGCTGTGCTAATCTGTCAGGACAGTTGAAGAAGATAACAGTTTGAAATGTCAGGACCTGCTGGAATAAGTCCCAAAACATGGAGACTGAATGACCAAAAAAACAGACTTACATATACTAAGTCTGAGAAGGCCATTTCTCAGAATATTCTCTTTACTCTGAGGTATGATGACCTCAGAGTTGGTATATATAAGTTCAGGGGCTGTGGGAAGGGGGTGCAGGAGGAGCTTGCCCCTTTCAAAAAATAATTTTAAAGGAGAAGAGTGATGTTCAAGATTTGCTTTATTTCTTGGATTTTTGGTAATTTTTTTTCAGTCTCTCGGCATTCAGTATTAGGAGTACCACTTCAATATGGAGCCATTAAAGAATGTAAGGCCTGTAATTTTTTTGTTGGGCCTTTCCAGTTGTGTGATATGCTTGGTTTGCTATGTACCAAAGGGAGCACTGCATTCAGTGTTGGGTCTGACAAGGGAAGAGTACAGTGGTAAGATGACTTTTTTTGGATCTTGATGATATTCCTTTGGAAATTAACTGGGCCAGGTGGAAGAATTTCCTGATTGTGGTGGAAACATGATGATGGAATGAGAGAAAGAGGTTTTTTTTACATAAGTACCCAGGTCTCTTATGACTGCATCTATTTGAAGAGGAGTGCCACTAATAAAATACAAGGTGAGAACATTTTTTTTTGCTGAATGCTACTATGCTACACTTTTTTTGGCATCTGGCATGAAACTATTTTCAGTATACCAGGTATGTATATATGCCAGAACCACCAGAACTCGAACAATTAAGAAAAAACAACAGGATACAGGTCCAAAAAACAATTTATTACACTTTAGTGGCTTGACCAAAAAAGTCTTCCAGAAGTGATAATTCTTTACAAAAACTTCCCCTTTATATATACCCACAAAATCACCAATAAGACAATAAAACAAACAATAAAACAATAACTCACTTAAAGAAGATATTTCCAATTCAATTCAATTCATGATTCAGCCCCCCCCCCCCGGTAAAAGAGTATTATATTTTAAAATAAAAGCATCTTCCTTATATAGCAATATATTTTTTAACAATGCAGTATCACCCATTCTAACAGACACTTTTTCTAAAACTGTAGCTTGTAGCAGTGAATAATCACTGTTGTTTTTCCATAAAATGAACTGCAATGGAACTTTGTTTTTTTAATATCCCTCACGTGTTCCTGCAGCCTGATTTTAAACTTTCTTTTACTCTGTCAATGTAGAACAGACACCTACGACAGTAAATAATACCATCAGTATCACAAGAAAATACATTCACAGGTTCAAATTTTCTGCTATTAATTTTACTAAAACTAGAAACTATACATCTACACACATTACAGTTATTACAAGGCACACTACCACTGCTGCTGAAAGGTAATTCCACCTGTTACTTCTGGTAGAACAAAATAAGCCCTTACCAATGTATCTTTTAAATTTTGTCCCCTTCTATATGAGATGGAGGGCTTATTACAAATTGTTTTATTTAAGTTAACATCCCTTTTTAAAAAAGTCCAATAATCATCATCATCATCTTTCGGCTTTTCCCGTTAGGGGTTGCCACAGCAGATCATCTCTTTCCATTTCTTCCTATCCTCTGCATCTTGCTCTGTCACACCAACCGCCTGCATGTCCTCTCTCACCACATCCATAAACCTTATCTTAGGCCTTCCTCTTTTCCTCTTACCTGGCAGCTCCATCCTTAGCAACTTTTTCCCAATATACCCATCATCCCTCCTCAGCACGTCCAAACCAATGCAATCTCGTCTCTCTTGCTTTGTCTCCAAACTGTCCAACATGAGCTGACCCTCTAATATACTGATTCCTAATCCTATCCATCCTAGTCACACTGAGTGCAAATCTTAACATCTTTAACTCTGCCACATCCAGCTCTGACTCCTGCCTTTTTGTCAATGCCACTGTCTCCAACCCATATAACATAGCTGGTCTCACTACTGTCTTGTAGACCTTCCCTTTCACTCTTACTGGTACCTGTCTGTCACAAATCACTCCTAACACTCTTCTCCACCCATTCCACCCTGCCTGTACTCTCTTCTTCACCTCTCTTCCACATTCACTGTTACTCTGAACTGTTGATCCCAAGTACTTAAACTCAACCACCTTTACCAACTCTACTCCCTGCATCCTCACCATTCCTCTACCCTCCCTCTCATTTACACACATATATTCTGTCTTAGCCCTGCTGACCTTCAGTCCTCTGCTCTCTAGAGCATATCTCCACCTCTCCAGAGTCTCCTCAGCCTGATTCCTACTCTCACTACAAATAACAATGTCATCTACAAACATCATAGTCCACGGGGCCTCCTGTCTGATCTCATCTGTCAACCTGTCCATCACCACTGCAAATAAGATAGGACTCAGAGCTGATCCTTGATGTAATCCCACCTCCACCTTAAACGGATCTGTCACTCCCACTGCAGTCCTCACCACTGTCACACTACCCTCGTACATATCCTGTACCACTCTTACATACTTCTCTGCCACTCCCGATTTCTTCATACAATACCACAACTCTTCTCTAGGCATCCTGTCATATGCTTTCTCCAAGTCTAAAAAGACACAATGCAAATCCTTCTTTTTTTTTTTAAACAGGTTTATTATTTTCTAATATACAAATAAATATCATAACAATCTTATACAAGCAATTGAAATATAAATGATTATGACATTTGACAAAACAACCAAAGTATTTACAAAGACATCCACTACAAATTGATTAATTAAATTTTAACATCTTTCTAATAAAATTAAGATTTTTTCAACAGATTTTGTAAAGTATCCCATATATTATAGTGAGAAGTTTTTCTAATGGTTCTTGACTTTATTGTCATTAATTCCATATGACACACTTCAGTCATAACATTTTTAAATTCATTGAATGAAGGAGGAGTATCTGAAATCCAATTTCTGGTAATTATTTTTCTGGCCACTGCTAGAATAGACCATAATAAGGGAAGTTTAACTTTTTTAACACTTATAGGAACAGGGGTGTTAAATAGTACAAGTGATTTAGAGATTATGAAATTATCTGTGAAAAGAGCCTGCAAAAAGTTATTGATTAACATCCAATACTCCTTCACTTTTATACAGTCATAAAACATATGTGCCCAATCAGCATTTATTTCTGTCCTACATCTTTTACATATATTGTCTTTATTGTTTATTTTATTCATCATTAAAGGTGTGTAAAAAGATCTATGTAAAACTTTCCAGGTACAAAGTCTCCAATTAATGGAAGAAGTAGTTTTATAAGCAGATTCCAATATATATTGTTTGTCTTGTTGTTTTGGCGATTCACCATTAATGGAAATGAAATAATTCCAGTATGTATCTGAACTGTAATAAGTTTCATCTCTAATAATTTTATGTATATGTGAGAGCTTACCTTTGTCAGAAACCATATCTTGTAAATTTAATATCAAGTAGTTAATCAGAGTAGGGACAGATTATTTTACTGTTAAAGACATTAAATCAAGTTTATTAATAAGATGTTGTCTAAAAGTCTGAATCTCTAACCAACATGTTTCTCTCAAATCAAATTCTTGCTTTAAGAAGTCTAAATTTTTTGCTTTATTATCAGATAGCAACTGATACCAATATTTTAAGTCATTCTCTGTGACCTGAAGAGTTCTTTCAGAAGTGGAAGATAAAAGAATACCCTGTGTGTACATTATAGGGAATAAAATAAAATTCCATTCCTTATAGTTAGGATGCATAAGTATAAAATTACGATATCTAATAATAATATTTAATGGGTAACTAGTTATATATTTTGGTGTAATAGATGAGGTACAAAACTCTTTTAGTAACCATAACATGGGATTATTTACAATGGTATTTTTATGTGTTAATGATATTTTTGTGAATTGAATGCTAATTAATTCCCAATATTCCTTCCATTTTGCAACATATGACTGATCTATTAGCAAAGTAATAACTTTTATTATAGAAGAGATGGCATATAAATTAAAGTCTGGAAATGAAATACCTCCTTGAAACCAACTATTAGTATGTTTCTTTAATGCAATCCTAGGTCTATTAGGTGCCCATAAGAAATTTAACATTTGTGAATTTAATTTCTTAATAATTGTTTTTGTAGGTGGGAGTATTATTGATTGTATTATGTATAATATCTTTGGGAATATTATCATTTTAATAATTGTAAGTCTCTCTTCCATGGTAAAAAACATATTATTCCAATTATTTAATAGATTTTGTATATTATGAAGACAGTTACTATAATTATTATGTATAGTGGATTTAATATCTTTAGTTAATATTATGCCTAAATAAGTTATCTGACCTGAATTGGGTATATATTTGTGAAAATCATTAATGAGAACATTTTTCCGTGTGTATATTGGTAATATTTTAGTTTTTTCTTCATTAAATATCAAACCAGAAATATTCTTGAAAGCTGTCATCTTATCAAATAATGACCTCATAGAAGAATTTGTTCCTGTTGAAGTAATTAGAACATCATCTGCAAAAAGTTGAATTTTAGATATTGTATTTTCATCTATATCAAATCCTTCTATATCAGTGCTATTTCTAATCAAATTAGCCCAGGGCTCCATTATTAAAGTAAATAATAATGGTGAAAGTGGACACCCTTGTTTTGTACCTTTTAATATGGGTATTTTTTGTGAGACATATGTTCCTATCTTAATGTATGCCAATGCTCCTTTATATAAATGTTCTGTTAAATTCACAAATGCATCAGAGAAATTTATACATTTCAGTAAGATAAACAAGTAATCCCAACTAACTGAGACAAATGCTGAACTTATATCAAGACTAATAAGTGTTAAGTCCTTCTTTTTTCTGTTTGCATAATCAATTAGCGTTAAAGTTCTCCTTATATTATCAAATGTATTTCTATTTATAATAAAACCCGTCTGATCTATATCTATTATACCTGGAATCATTGTCTTTAATCTGTCAGCAAAAATATTCATAAACATTTTATAATCAACATTGAGTAGTGAAATAGGTCTGTATGATGAACACCTGGTCAGGTCTTTATTGGGTTTTAAAATTGGTGAAATAAATGTGTATTGCCAGGAAGGGGGAATTAATAATTCATTCTGAGTTGAAATAAAAACTTTATGTATTAATGAGTAAGCAGTCTTAGGAAGAATTTTATAAATCTCTGGAATGATACCATCATTACCTGGTGCTTTGTTTGATTTAAGTTTATTTATTTGTGTGATAACCTCTGTGTATGAAATATTTTTATCTATTAATTTAGTCTGAAATTTATTAAGTTTTTTATTCATGTTTGTAGTTATAAAGTTCTTTATTTTATCTTTGGAATCCATATCAATGTTATTGTGGTTAATTTTATGAAAGTGATTTCTAAATTCATCTAATATTTCTGGTAAACTAGAGACGTTCTTCTTTTTCCCTGAAGAAAAAATTTCTTTGATGTGATTTTGTTTATTCAGCCTTTTTGTTTTGTTTTAAGTCTATGTAAATACTTGGGACTAATTGAGTAAGACAAAAATTTATATTTCTCTAATGTTATTTTAACTTTATGACTTAAAATTTCTTTGTACTTCTCATTTAATTTATTTATTTCCTCAATGACCTTTTTGTCCATAATATTTTCTTTATTATTATGTTTATATGAGTCTAATTTGTTTTGGATGTCTATTAGTTCCTTGTCCCAGGATTTCCTTTTATTATTATACCATCTGATATTTTGTCCATATAAATATGCTTTTAGAGCATCCCAAATGTGAATAATAGAAACATCTGGTGTAGTGTTTAAATCTAAGAAATGTTGCACCTCAGTAAATATATAATCTTTATAGTCTTTTAGTTGAGTTAAGTAAGCTGGTATTCTTTTGATCTGAACATAATAAGTACTATTTACCTTAAATTCAAAGACAATTGAGTTATGATCTGATATAGGACATGAAATAATATTGGAACCAGTTAAGTCTGTTATCAGTTGGTTAGAAATAAAGACTCTATCTATTCTTGAATACGTTTTATATCTATTAGAAAAAAAGGTGTAAGGTAATGATTTGGAGTCTATTTGATTATTAATATCATTTAAATGATATAAATTAATGAAATCTTTTAAATGTTTTGCATTAGATGTGATTTTCCTTTTTCCTATAGCAGTAGAGTCCTTTTCATGCAGTATACAATTAAAATCACCTGCTAAAATAATATCTCCTGTAGAAAATGAAATAATCTTATTGAGATGTTGTTTCACCGTATTGGTGCCAATTCCTGGTATCCAATATATATTAATTAATGTATATATTTTCCCATTAATCTGTATTGTAACCATACAAAACATTCCTTTATCATCTCCATGAGATTTAATAGTTTTAGGTATGGGCATATTTTTATTCCACAAGATAGCCACTCCCCTTTTTTTCTGTGTGTGTTCCGAACTAACCAAGACTGTATATTTATTAGTGGCTAATTTATCTATATCCTTATTCAGTAGGTGTGTTTCTTGAAGGAATATTAAATTGGCTTTATGTAGATTAATATATCTCATTAAACTTGCCCTTTTACATGGATTATTCAAACCATTAATGTTTAAAGAAATTCCTTTTAAAGTTGCCATTTAACTTTTATAGATATATAAAACATATGATCAGTATAACATTTACTAATGTAAGTAACATTATGTCTCCTCTTTTAGGTGTTCTATAAGTTGTAACTGTATTTAATGAAAATTTTATGGGAATTTGTGTAATCCTAACTTTTATATGTAGTGACAATAAGTTTATAAAATATAATGTGGATGTCAAAACTATATACACATAACAATATTCAGATGAAAATATTGTTTGGATAGAACAATGCATCCAGCCTGGAGTTAATAACTCCCACTTCGAGTAGCAAATACCACTCAAGTTAACCCCCTCTCATAAGCAGCAGTACTCCAGCTGCCACCATATTAATTCAATACTAACTATTATTAACTAAAGTTAGCCTCATTTAATCTGTATCTATTATAACAAGACTAAACAGTTTGCATAACAGCTTCATATAAACATATAAAACATTTAAAAACAACTAACATATCTATGTATATCTATTCTATATAATAAACTCATAATAGCATTCTAACAAACTTGAAAGTGAGAGCAGATAAGAGAGAGAGAGAAAAAAAAAAAAAAAAAAAAGGAGAGAATCCATAAGGTAATTTAATAAAAGTTTATAAGAATAAGTTCTAATTAAATGTTTATGCTCATTTGAGTTCAATAACATTTGTTATCGCAGGCTAGTATATCTCAAACATTACTTATATTAAGGAATTCTCATTTTCTGCCTTAACAGTAAAGTTAGTAGCTTTAAACCTTTAAATTACTTGCTTTAATAGCTTCCTTTTGTTATTTATAGTTATCTTTTAAATAAAATGATTATTCTCATGTATAAATTAAAAGACCATACTGCATATCAATATTGATCTCTAGTTATGCATAAATCAATATGATGAAAGCATTCTGTATCTTGTATATTTGAGCTGCAGCTTCAAAATGTGTCACATGACATTTTGTTCTGTAATATAATCATACTAATGCAGATACTTGTCTGTTAGTCATAACAAATAATTTATAACATTACATATCTTTAAATCTTAAGCATCTAAGTGCATTAGAGTGCAACAATCATAAAAGCTTTCAAAAACATGTGTGCAGGAGTTTTACCTTCTATGCCTTCTAAAATAACTCATTTGTTTACTGTGGCATATTAAGTCACCTAAAATCATTATAACTTTTTATATTATATAAGTTACAACTTAAATAAGTAAGTAATTATAAAACAGAACTCACATTTAGTAGTCATAAAGTTTGTTTTTCATCACAATATCGCATTGACAGCAGTTCCACTTCCTGAAACAGTTTACTTCATGCATCTGCGATGTGTCAGTGTGAAATCAGGGGTCAAAGTTCAAAGTGACTGCTTTCAGCTTCACTGCGTGTTTTCTGGATGTTGAAGCTTTCAAAACAACTCGAGGACACTATTCACGAGGATACCCACATTCCAAATTGTCTCCCATAACATTGGTGGGAATTTTGTTAAAAGTATGTGACTAACATTCATTTTACAATACAAATGGATCTAAGCAGTGAAAAACCTTCTCAAAGCATTTTACAAGTCATTGCAGTCTCTGTGACAGTAAAACTAAGCCTTCAATTGATTAGCATAAACACAGCTTATTTTTAAATACCTCATTTCATTTTCTCATTTAGAGCTTAATATACACCTATATGAATATTATTAGAAACATATTACTTAATAAATAAGAGAGAGAGAGAAAAAAGGGAGAAAGTATCTACAGAGATATTTTACTTGCTGTTTGTTTTAATAAAGTAAAATCTGAAACAAAATACTTCCAGCTGCTTTAGATCTAGCTAATTGCATTTATATCATGACATATTATTTAGTGTCATGTATTTAAGCACTTTAGTCATGGTATAACATATAGCAGCAGTATTTAAACAGTATAAATAGTTTTAAAGATATAATAAATTATTTTTCCCCTTAATTCCTTCTTTACATCCCACTTCCCTCCCTACACTCCCCCACCCTACTTTAAATGTTTAGTTAAAGAGAATGCCATTATTTAAAACAAGAAAAAAAAGGAAATGTATCAAATTACTAACCTTAGGTCTCTTTTTCATAAAAGAGAAACAAGTTGGTTCATATCAGGTTATTAGTTCCTCAGGAAGTTTGATTATTTACAAAACAAAATTCAGCTCTAGTATATAAAAATAACTTAGAGCAAATCCTTAAGATATTTGTGGTTTTCTAATAAAAGTAGCAACTGTAATCAAAGAGCACAAAAGATATACAACAAGTCATTTGTTTTTTAGTCTTTTTTGTTTCTCTGATGTCTTCCAAGAAGTTCCTGTTGCCATTCTCTTTAGCGAAGGACTTGCCCATTCCATATCTTCTATTTTATCTAATATTTTATTTTTTTTAATATGCAGCAAAGCAGAGTCCAAGTCTTCAAATATTCTAGGGCCAGCAGGTAAAAAGATTTTTAGTTTGGAAGGAAATAAAAGATGAGTTTTGATCTGTGCTTTCTTAAGTTCTCTTATTAATGGTAAAAAAAACTTTCCTTTTTGATATTACCAAGGAAGAATAGTCATTGTCAAAGCGCACAGTTTCTTCATTAATTTTTATAGGTGCTTTAGCCCAAGCAGATTTTAATACCATCTCCTTGTCATAAGATTATAAAAACCTTACAATAACAGATCTAGGAAACTTTTTATTAACATTAGAGTTCGATAAAGATCTATGGGCTCTTTCAATACCAAAAGAAAATGCTTCTGACAAGTCTAAAGTTTTGGGGAGTCAAGTATTTAAAAAGGATGTAATGTTGTTACCTTCTATATTTTCTGGCAGTCCAAAAATCCTAATATTA
This sequence comes from Protopterus annectens, assembly GCF_019279795.1. Taxonomy (NCBI): domain Eukaryota; kingdom Metazoa; phylum Chordata; order Ceratodontiformes; family Protopteridae; genus Protopterus; species Protopterus annectens. The sequence goes on from NC_056734.1 coordinate 219,324,859, forward strand.
TTGCGTCTGGATCTGTTTTCCAAGTCATCTAGTTTGGATTGTAGGTGTGTGTTCTGCTTCAATAAGAATTCAATGTTCATTTCTTCTTCCTTTATTCTGTTGTCCATATCACTAAGTGTCTCTTCTATACCTGATATCAGAGCTTTCTGATGTTGTAGGTCCTGGTGTAGCAAATCCATTTGTTTTGTGGTTTTCTCTATAAAGTTATCAATTTTAACATCCAGTCTGTCCATTTTGGTTGTTAGTTGCTGAATAGTAGAAAGTAAAGACTGAAGCTCTTTCTTAATGCTGGAATCCTGACTGTTAGCCTTGCTGGAACTCATTCTGAACAGAAGTGATGAAAGAGATATTTCCACAAAGATTTCTGACAGGAAAGTTAGTTAAATTTTCTTTCTTTTTTAGATATTATTCAAGATACTAATATTCCAAATGTTTTTAGAAAGAAAATTATTACATTAGTTGAATTTTGAAGTAATAATTTCCTGTCAATGTAGTTATGTTGGTGGAGCTGAAGAAATCTGCTGCTATCCTGTGTTCATCCTTGGCCACGCCCCCCCCAATGCAACTCCTTCTGACCTTCTCTGTATTTCTCCAATAACACCCTCAGAGCAAACATCGCATCTGTAGTGCTCTTTCCTGGCATGAAACCATACTGCTGATCACTAATCATCACCTCCCTTCTTAACCTAGCTTCTACTACTCTCTCCCATAACTTCAAGCTGTGACTGATCAATTTTATCCCTCTGTAGTTACTGCAGCTCTGCACATCACCCTTATTCTTAAAGATAGGTACCAAAACACTTTTTCTCCACTACTCAGGCATCCTCTGACTTTCCAAAATTTCATTAAACAAACTAGTTAAAAATTCCACTGCCATTTCTCCTAAGCACCTCCATATTCCCCGATGTTTTCACTGAAAATATGATAAGTTGTAACAAAAAACATTTTGTCAGCTTGCTCCATTTCATATATATGATTTAAGGTTTTATGTACATAATTTTGTGTGCAATTCATTCCATCTAGTTTAATCACTGCTACCCTCGAGATCTCCCTATTATATCCTCGATGCAAAAACATGGACAATGTATGGCGGCCTTCCCTATTCAGATCTACTTCATTATTACAAATTCTAGCTACTCCCAATAATTCCCCATAAGGTAGGGAATTAATTGTGTGTGGGGGATGACAACTAGTACCATATAAATACTGACCCCCATCTATAAATTTACTGTGTATGGAAGTGCATATAAATCCATCATCAAAACCCTTCAAATAAAGATTTAAGAAATTGATTTCCTTACCATATTGTAAACCATAAAATTTCAATTCATATTTATTATTATTTATATCTGCAACAAAATCCTGAACTTTATCTATACCATTTTCACAAATCAATATTAAATCGTCCATATATCGGTAATAAAATAAAACATGTTCTTGAACAAATTTATTCTTATAAATATAAGCCAATTCAAACTTGGCCATAAATATATTGGCATACATGGGGGCAAAAGATGCCCCCATGGCTGTGCCCTGCAACTGATGATAAATAACATTATTAAAACTAAAAAAAAAAAAAAAAATTAGTAAAAAAAAACTGTAATAATTCAGTTATAAAATTTGACAATGGACTGTCTTCCAAAAAATAATTCAATGCTGCTAGTCCATCTATATGCTTGATATTTGTATATAAACTACATACATTTAAGGAAATCCAATACATATTGGCATTGCATTTAATCTTACATATTTTGTCTAGAAAATCAAGAGTCCTTGATTTAAGAAGCCAGTTTCTCAACATGGGGCAATAAAAAATTGTGTAACAAAACCCCACTGTTATACAAAAAATAATTAGTTGCTGACACTATTGGTCTACCTGGAGGGTTAGCCATATGTCTGTGAATTTTTGGGAGACAATAGAAAGTAGCCATATTACATATTTGAAGAGGAGTGCCACTAATAAAATACGAGATGAAAACAGATTTTTTGCTGAATGCTACTATGCTACACTTTTTTGGCATCTGGCATGAGACTATTTTCAGTATACCAGGTATGTATATATTCCAGACCTTTTTGGAGCAGTTTAGTTTCAGTGGATGAGCAGATAGATATCAGCTTGCAGTCATCAGCAAACTTGGTCAATCACACTTCAGGGATATTGGCTTGGATGTCTGCAAATTAAATGCAGGACAGGATAAGGTCTACCACTGATTCACTGGTTACAATTTCTATTCAGAGAGAGTGCCAAGAACTTTAGCTACTTTTGATCTGTTGGATAGCCAGTTTGCAATCTAATGAACAATGTAGGGGTTTACACTAAGTTTTCTAACTTTTCAAAAATACTAGCATGGGGCATAGTTTCAAAAGCCTTGGCCAAGTCAGGATATGCAGTATACACTGAATGACCACTATCCCTAGCCTCTGTAACTTTTTTCAAATATTTTCCTAAGTTCAGGTGACAAGACCCCTTCACTAAAGCAGATGGAATGGGTTTAGATCAGTTATGTTGCCTATGTCTGTGTAAATGAGTTCTGCTATGATACCTTCCATGCAGTGTGGGCCACCTTTGTGTAGAGGAGTCACACTGGCTATTCTGTTGGCATCAGAGACAATGCCTGTGGATATGCTGAGGTTGAACAGTTCAAGTAGAAGCTCAGATAACAGTGCAGCCTGGTATGTTATCTGCTGCTATAGAAACATTGTTTTAACACTTGACAGGGATCCTAAGTATTGTTCTGAAGTTCTTTCAGGGGGAATCTAAATTTTCAAGGATAGTGAGGTCCATAATATAGGTAGGTAAGGTAAGGTTAGCACTAACCTTTTCTACTAATATATAGACTAATATCTTTGGGATTGGAATGTGTGACATTATGGATGAGCTCAATGCATTGCTGAATGTTATTCCTTGATTTCCTGACATAACTGAAGAAAGATTTGTAGTTTCCTTTGGTATCAGGGTGACTTTAAGTTCATATTTTACTTTACATCTTCTGTTAGTACTCTTAAATTCCTCGCTGGCATGTTTTAGTAGTGAGGTCTTGAAGTAGGGGAGTTGGGATTTCTTACAACTTTTCATTATTTCCCATCTCTTGTTATGCAGTTTGTTAATATGAGACTTCCTCAAAATAGTTTATTCCTGAATGTACCATTATATTTATAAAAACAAAATGAGGCCAGCACCAAAGAGTGAAAATTTATAATATATTTTAATACATAATGGCAAAACCAAAGAATCAGTCTGGTTTCGGCCCCAAGGCCTTCTTCAGTGATCACTCTTTGGTGCTGGTCTCATTTTGATTTTCTCAGTTGTTTTTTTGGCCTTTTGCACCTGCCTTACATGCAAGTATGTTGTGTGGGGACCATTATATTTATGACTAATGAGTACAGACTTTTCTATGTAGCTGTTTAGATGTTAGTAAAACTTGGAGATGAATGTGGCAGCCCTCTCAGATGGATCCATTTGCAGGGTATTGTTTGGAATTTTGCATAAGTTTTCTACAAGTTGAAGTAGACTTGCCATGGAGGAGTCCCTAAAGGTGGCTTAATTTTGTGATGGGGTGGTACCATTAGCTCTGACAGAGAAGTAACTGATTTGTGGTTAGATTTAACCAGGGATGAAGAGATGTGTGATGGGGTATAAATGGGGCTAGGCTGATAAAGACCAGGTCAATGATATTAGAGCCTCTAGTGGGTAGTTTTACAATTTTTCTCCTGTGCATTGGTATTAAAAAGTCTAGGAAACACTGAGCATATCCATTTTCAGAGGAGTAAGTGTAACAATCAATGCTTGGGCAATTGAAGCCTTGAGCAAAAATGTATTTGGTTTGATATTTAACCACTGAATGGTACTAAGGTCATTTCAGTTATCTCTGAGAGATATTACTGGGGATCTGTAGCTAGCAATTAAATAGTTTGACATAAGGTGATGGCGTTTCTAACAAATACAGAGGTTTGATTACATGACTGGGCTTTGGGTCTTGTTGGAAAATGAGTTTACATTTTTTAGAGCAAATGATATAGAACACTACAAGTATTCATTGCATCAGGTGCTACACAACACTACAGGATCCATGGCCCAAATATTCATTTAATTTAGTGATACACAGCACTGCAGGATCCACTGCCAGGTATTCACTGCATCAAGTGATACACAACACCGCGGGATCCACTGCTCAGGTATTCACTGCATCAGGTGATACACAACACTGCAGGATCGGTGGCCCAGGTATTCATTTCATTTAATGATACACAACAGTGCAGGATCCACTGTCCAGGTATTCACTGCATCAAGTGATACACAACACTGCAGAATCCACTGCCCAAGTATTCACTTCATCAAGTGATAACCAACACTGTGGGATCCATGAACCAGGTATTTATTGCGTCAAGTGATACAGAGCCCTACAGGACCTACAACTCAAGCATTCACTACATCAGCTGTTGCAGAACATTGCATCACCTATGGCCCAAGAATTTGTTACAATAAATAATACAGAACACTGTAATACCTATGGCTCAAGCATTCATTTCATCAAGTGACAAGGAACACTGCGGGGGTCTATATCAGATCATCAAAATGGCTCATTATCGAATGACATAACGTCAAACTGCAAAATCCGAACCTTAAAAATATCGAAACCTCAAAACAGTGAATTTTTTCCCAGGGAAAAAATTTGCTGTACCGAGAAACACGCACACACCACAAGCACACTAAAAAGCAGCAATCCACACACATACCTTTAAAAGTTGCATCTAACCCTACACTACACTGCACATACACTACTATCTGTCCACTTACCTTAACCCAGACCCTAACCCTAAGGTCCATCACTATCACACACTCACCTCACCCACGCCATAACCCTCACTTAACCTGTCCCTAACCCCAAATTCTCACTATCCCACACTCACCCAACCCATGCCCTAACCCGAACGTCTGCACAATCACACACTTACCTTAACCCAGCCCGTAACTTTCCACAGAATCGCTGAAAACAGCGAAGCCACAACAACGACCAATCGAATTCTTTCCCTAGGAAAGAATTTGGTTTTGTGCAGCTTCGTTGTTTTCAGCATTCGCGATATTGGGTTCAATATTAGATCATTCAAAATTCTGCCATTTCAATGATCTACTATAGACCCCACTGCGGGACCTATGAGTCAAGCATTCATTACATCTTGTGAGACTGAACACTGCAGCACCAGACACCCAAACATTCTTTACATAAAATGATTCATAACACTGCAGGACCTGTAGCCCAGGCATTCACTACATTAAGTAACACAGAACACTGTAGCACCTTTAACCCATGCATTTGTTATATTAAATGATACAGAATGCTGAAGAGCCTATGGCCTAAGCATTCACTACATCAAGTGACACAGAACACTTCTGAACCTATGGCCTACACATTCACTACATGAGGAGATACAAAAAAGTGCAGGTCTTTCAACCCAAGCATTAGGTACATTATATGATACAGAACACTGTAGGACCTACTGCAGAAGCATTCATTACATAAAATGATATGGAGCAATGCCAGACCTACAGTCCAAGTATTCACTGCATCAAGTGATACACACACTGCAAGATTTACCACAGTTTTGTTACAGAACAGTGCAGGACCTGTGGTCCAGGCATTCACTACATCAAGTAATACAGAACATTACAGGACCTACAACCCAAGCATGTGCTACATGAAGTGATACAGAGCACAATGCAGGATCTACAGCCCAAGCAATTCCTTCATCAAGTGATACAGAAGGCTGCAGGTTGTATGGCCTAGGCATTCACTACTTCAAGTATTACAGAACACTGCAGGACCTACGTCCTAGGCATTCAGTACATCAGGAGATACATAATGCTGCAGGACCTATATACCAAGCATTCTGTACATCAAGTGATGCACAGCATTGCAGGAACTACTACTCAAGCATTTATTACACTGAGTGACAGAGGACACTGCGAAGCCTACTGCCCAGGCATTCACTACATCAAGTGATACAGAACGCTGCATTACCTACAACTCAAGCATTTGTTACAGTAAATGATACACAATGCTGCAGGACCTATGACCTAAGCATTTGCCACATCAAGTGATGCACAACTCTGCAGAATATATTACCCAAATATTCAGTACATCAGGTGATACAGAATGCGGCAGGACCCACAGACTAGGCCTTCACCACACAAAGTGATATGGCGCACTGCAGGACCTAACACCCATGTGTTCACTAGATCCAGTGATACAGAACTCTGCAGGACCTACAGCCAAAACATTCACTTCATCAAGTGATACATAGCATGCAGGACTTATGACTCAAGCATTTTCTACATCAAATAGCAAACAGCACTGCAGGAACTATGACACAAACTTTTGCTACATTATGTGATACAGAGCTCTACAGGGCCTACAACTCAAACATTCAATATATCAAGTGATGTAGAACATTGTAGGTCCTACGACCCAAGCATTCACTACATCAAATGCCAACAAACACTGCAACATCTACTGCCAAAGCATTTGCTGCATTAAGTGAAACAGAACATGAGAAAAAGAAAATTATGCAGGCATTGAAACTGCTTTTTCAATACTGTGTCCTATTAAAGTGCAGGATGTTCCATTAAAGACATCCCCATACATGTTGCAGTACTGACTGTCTGAAGAAACAGGTATACCATGCAAAGTCATGCTGGCAGCTGGAAGCAATTTAAAGGATTTGAAGAGGTGCAAATACTGGTTAATGGAGTTGATATTTCCCATTCATGGATGCATATTCCAACAAGTTTATACCATACTTGGCAAACTGAGAACCATTGTAAATGCATAATATAGCCCTCACTTATGTACTAATGTTCTTGCGGACAGTGTCTTTCTATGGTATACTTTTTCTCAGAATTCCTAGCTTTGGCAGATGGAATGGCTGACCTTTAGCCAGAATGTGTAATGCTTAAAGAATGGTGCTATGACCATGGCTGCCAAGCCCTTCTCTCAACCATATATCCAATATTTTATGTTCTTTCTCAGGTACTATAGGACCATGTAGCAAGTGGGTCTTAAGCTGAAGTATTTCATGTGTCCTGATTAACAGCTTCAGATTAAGTAACTACTGCTGTTGCTTTACTACCTGCTCCAGAAATCTATAATGCCTTGAGACTGCTGGATAGGAAGTTATTGAACTTATCCAGGCATGTCTAAGGGTCAGCTCCCAGTGATTTCTCCTGTCTACCCGATGAATCTGGGCATCTTGGGGCAATGCAGCAATTGCCTCATGTACACAGACAACCCTCTCCTCCTACCACCCAACACTACAACCTGTGAAAGATGCACTTATATAGCCAAACTAGAAGCAAAGTTCTCTTCACCCAAGACTGGACTAGACAGTCAAGAGGAGAAGGTGAACACTTGCACCACACCACACTCATCACATAGTCCCTCAAAACCTACACCACCAAAACACACACATAGAAACACAAAACACACACCTACATTTGCGGAGGCTCTCAATAAAAACCTTCCCAAGCATCAGGGACATCCAAAGCATAAACGCAAGCAAACTCCACTCCCAACACAACCCAAATGACACATAGCCCACAAACTCAGTGTGCCACTCAACCACAGCCCATATGGCATAACAACGTACCCAACACTCTAGTCATAGGTGACTCTATAGTCAGGCACACTGATGTTCCACTCACTAGACTAAACAAGGAGAAAGTTACTGTCAGCTGCCTGTCAGGTGCCAGGATCCGCCACATAACGCATGCACTCAGGTCACTCCACAATAAGTACAAATATGACACTATTGTCCATGTTGGTGTGAATGACCTGAGATGTACCTCCCTGGACTACATGAAAAGAGACATGGAGGAGCTCTCCGATCTTGTATCCTAGGCAGGTATGACCCTAACCCTGAGTAGCATCCTACCCTCACCCAGAATGATACCACAGTACAAGGACAAAATGATTGACTTCAACAGTTGGCTAAGCTTCTGGTGTCATTTTAAGGGGATCCAATATTTGTCTGCCTGGGACGACATGATCGACAGTCCATGATGCTTTGCCAGAGATGGCCTGCACCTGTCACCCTTAGGATTCCAGATACTGGCTAAGGCTTTTGCCACCCCTATAGTGCCTTTTTTAGGCAAGGTTCAAATGACAAATTCACCATCGTAACAGGTACAAGCAAGCAAAATCTGAGGGTAATGCTACTCAATGCTAGAAGTCTAAACCTCAAAATGCACTCACTCAAGGCACTCCTTAAAATGGAGAACATTGACATCTGTGCAGTGACAGAGGCCTGGTTCAAAGCTCTAGAGAGCACCCCTGCATTACCAGGCTTCAATTCATACCACACCTTTCGGCCACCTAACCCAGAAAGAAGCACTAAAGTCGGAGGCGTGTCCATATTCATTAAGGATATCCACACCTCCAAGCTAGTTGCACAGCATAATGCATCCGAGATTATCCAAGTGCAACTAACTCTGGGCAAGACCGCAATCCAAATTGTAGCTTGCTACAGACCCCCCACCATGCCCCAGGATTCACACTCCTCATTTCTTGATACACTGGAAAGTATTAGGGTACAACCCAACACCCTAATAATGGGTGATTTCAACTACACCACCATTAACTGGGAAAACTACTCATGTACCAACTCTTTTGCTCAACGTTTTCTAGAATTCATAAATTCCAACACCTTGGATCAACTTATTCACACCCCCTCCAGGGGCAGCAATATCCTAGACCTGGTCATTACCAACATGGGAAACAGGTGTTCCACACCAGAGGTCAATTCCTCATTGGTCAGATTGGGACCACAAGCTAATCACCCTAGACATCCACATCCCACCCCCACCCCCAATTAGGGAAACCGTCATAAAAAACTTCTCCAAAGCCAACTTCACACTTCTTAAGACAGAAGTGGCAAACTTCATTACACCCATGCAGACGGACAATAGAGGGATGACTGCCGAATCCTACACAAATGCACTTTATAAGCACTTACACGACTGCATGGATCATGCTATCCCTAATAGAACCAAGATGTTATCCTCCAAAAAAAGGAAGCCAATCTGGTGGTCCTCTGCCATAAACAAACGCTACAACAGAAGAAAGAAACTGTTGCAAAAAAGAGCAAAATCCCATGACTGAAGGAACTCCCTGGTCAACCTCAGTAAGAAGCTGAGATCCCTCATAAAATCCTCTAAAGCTAATTACGAAAACAAAATTGCCACTGACTCTAAAGACAACCACAAAGCATTCTATAGCTATGTCAAGAATCTAAATGGGAAGACTCAGATCTGCTCTGAGTTACAGCACAATGGCACTAAATATACAGAACCAACTGATATTGCCAACATCCTAGCAGATAGGTTCAGTGCTAACTTTACCCCCCTCTCACCCCCTAGAGGGCCCATCTCTATACCGGAAGAATGCAAAGTTCCTATAATCACGGCTGCACAGGTAAAAAACACACTCTGCAAAGCCAAGAACACAGCATCCATGGGACCTGACAATATCCCAGGCTGCGTTCTACATGAACTACAGAATGAACTGGCACCCTACCTAAGTACCATGTTCAGTCATAGCCTCACCTCAGGCTTTGTACCCACTGAATGGTGCACAGTGACGGTTATCCCACTCCACAAAGGGGGAGCCATGATGGACCCCGGGAACTACTGCCCCATTAGCCTGAAGAGCCTGATCTGCAAGGCCATGGAACGTATCATCATGGAACTCATAAACAAAGACATTAGTAATCTCCAAACTCTAGACCCTACCCAGTTTGGATTTGTAAAAGGCAGATCATGTCTCCTAAACCTGATTGACTTCTTTGAAGCAGTCACCAAAGCCATAGATGAGGGTAAAATGGTTCACACAGCTTATCTAGAGCTCGCCAAGGCTTTCAACACCATCCCTCACTCTGGAATTATAGATAAGCTTACTAAACTAGGTATAAATCCCTATGTCACAAGATGGGTTGCCAACTGGCTCACAGACAGGACCCACACTGTGAAAGTAGCTGATTCCAAATCCGACATCAGACCAGTGACAAGTGGAGTACCACAAGTTTCAGTCCTGGGTCCTCTCCTGTATGGTATCTACTTCTCTGAAGTGCAGGCCAACACAGAAGGTCTTTGGCTAACAAAGTTTGCAGATGACTGCAAACTAGGAGCCATAATCGAAACTCCTAATGATGTGAGCAAACTACAAAAGGGCCTCACTGAGACAGATACCTGGTGTCAAAGCCATGGCCTGAAGCTCAATGCCAAAAAGTGTATTGTCATCCCCTTTGGTAAAAACTCTGTACCCATGAACTACCACATAGCTGGTAGTCTACTTAATGCCAAAAATGTGATGAGACATTGGTACACAGGTGGACAGTAGTCTCTCCTTCGATAATCACATCGCCACAGTGGTCAGGAAATCCTTCTACGTGGCTCATCTCATCACAAAAGGATTCTCATCCAGAAAAAAAGAGGTCATTGTTCCACTCTACTCATCACTCATTAGACCCATTATAGAGTACAACGCCCTTTTGGTATGTACCTCACAAGACATCTACAACAACTGGAAAGACCACAGAAATACCTCACAAAGAGGATTACTGGCCTCAAACAGATGCCCGATGCAGACCGTCTCAAAAACCGACAGCTTTACTCCATCGCATATCGCCTACTCAGGGGCGATCTCTGCCTAATATACAAAGCTATGTCAAACCCAGAGCTGTTCGACATGCTCTATTTAAAGAAATCCCAATCCCTCCGAGCTACCTTGTCACCACAATAAACAGAACATGCTGGAGGGATAGATTCCTGTCCCAGAGACTTCCCATACTCTGGAACAGACTACCTATCTATGTCAAACAGAGCTCCTCATTAGCACTCTTCAAGAAAAATCTTGATGATTGGATGGGAAATGGGAAATTCACCCCGGGGATCACTTTTGTGGCTCTGCTCGACAGGGGCACAGGAAAATAATTTTCTTGGGTGGCGAAAGCCAGGGTACATTTTTTGGCTAGGCTTGTATGTGCCCTAGGGCCGATAGCCTAGTATCTACCTATGAACCTATGAAGAGGATGTCAGTCCCATCACATTTAAAAGTGTGGAAAGCTAGTAGCATTAAGGAATAGGTGGCAAATATGCTGTTGGTAGAGTGAAAGCATATGATATGATTATGAAACTGCTATGAGTGATCTGTAATGTATATAACACCATTATGTAGATGTGTTGCATGCAGCTATGCTGGGGGGCAGCTCTGCCTATGTAAGCAGGTAAGAAGTGGAAGAGGGTGCAAGAGTGCTTGTATGACATGAGTATCATTAGTGAGGATCATGCTATGTTGAAGTTATTTAGAGGAGATGGTCACAATTCGAAGATACAATCTGTTGTCATGCTTTGACCTATTTTATCATGTGCTGCTTTGTTTCATTTTTAGGGGATTAATTAGTCGCAGTCAATAAATGCATTCTACATGTGTTTGATCTGTTAAGTATTGTGATGCATACTGGGTTCGTTATGCTTAGTACTGGTAGATGTTTCCTGTCTTTCCTTTCTCAGTATATGATGCATATAACTGATTGTTTTCACAGACTGTAATGATCCCTATTCATTATCTGGGTTTGAGATGTTTAATTTCAACCTCTGCTAATTCCAGATGTTTCTCATTAACCATTAGTATTCTACAAACCCAGATCTAACATCTATGTTTCAAGCTTCCTTGGACCAGCCCAATGGAGTATCAAGTCCAGATTATAGTCCAGTTTACAGCTAGCAGAGGCAGCAACCTGAGTAAAACCAAGCCAATATAATCTGGAGATACTTCATGGTGACTGAATGGATTTTTAAGAAATCCAGATGCTGAAGTCACTTGGAGCCAACCAGTTCATATTACTCAAGACTAATTTACTGAGGACGTTGATAAATTCTCACAGAAATCATGTAATGCTGCTGGGTAAATGTCAGACAAGAAAGCAATGCCATTTTTTTCCTGCCCAAAATACTACTCAGAATAGCTGGTAAGCTCACTGGGATCCTAAACATTTCATACTTTTGGCTAACACAAGTTGATACACACCACTGCTATTAGCTTTTCTATGGCAATGGATAGTACAAAGCCTAGTGAGGATAGCAACAGTTAAATAAGAACTGATGTCATTAATGATGTAGGTTTCAAGAATAAACTTTAGGTCAGTGTTTTATAAGAAATGAAAAACAAAGGTAACCTTACAGTGAATTGTTCTCTGATTAGTTCATAATAGTCTACTGCGGCCAGTGGAGTACATGATCTGTCTTAACAGCCTGCAATGGTATAAGTGCTACAATAAAGCAGGTACAGCCATTTTCTCTGATTTCTTCTTTCTGATGGTGACTTGTGATTTTGACCAATCTACCACCCTTAATTGAGGGATATGGTACTTATCAGCTTCTGTTTTCATATTCCTTTACTCCCATAATATTTACAGATAGAAACATGCCTTATACATGTATATGGGGACACCAGAAGACTGAAAAGACAGAATGTGAGCAGCATAACGCATGCACTCAGGTTCAGGTCACTCAACAACAGGTACAAATATGACTCTGTCATTGTGGGTGTGAATGACCTGAGACTCACCTCCCTGGACTACATGAAAAGAGACATGAAGGAGCTCTCGGATTATGTAGCCCAGGGAGGTATGACCCTAGCCCTGAGCAGCATCCTACCATCACCCAGAATGATACCATGGTACAGGCAGAAAATGATTGATTTCAACAATTGGCTAAGTTTCTGGTGTCATTCTAAGGGGATTCAGTATCTGTCTGCCTGGGATGACATTCATTGACAGACCTCGATGCTTTGCCAGAGATGGCCTGCATCTGTCACCCCTGGGCTTCCAGATACTGTCCAAGGCTCTTGCCAACCCTATAGTGCCTTTTTAGGTGGTGTTCCAAAGACCAAATTACCACTGTAACAACAATAAACAAATGCAATCTGAGGGTCATGCTGCTCAACGCTAGAAGTCTAAATCTCAAAATGCACTCGCTCGAGACACTCCTTAAAATGGAGAACATCGACATTTGGGCTGTAACAGAGACCTGGTTCAAGGCAGCAGAAAGCACCCCTGCACAACAAGGCCGTAACTCATTCCACACCATTTGGCCCCAGAACTTGGACCAAAGCTCCAAAGGTGGTGGTGTTTCCATATTCATAAAGGATGCATACACCTCCAGACTGGTAACCCAACATAATGCATGAGAGCTACTTCAGGTGCAGCTAACAGTGGGTAAGACAGCGATTCAGGTCATGGCCTACTATAGGTCCTCAACCATGTCCCAAGACTCGCACTCCATGTTCCTAAGCACTCTGGAGAATATTAGGGTCCAACCTCACACTCTCTTACTAGGCGACTTAAACTACCCCTTCATTAACTGGGTAAACTACTCATGTACCAGTACACTTGCCCAACGTTTCCTGGAGTTCATTAATTCCAATGCCCTGGACCAGCTCATTCTTACCCCCACTAGAGGTAGCAACATCACTGAACTGGTCATTACTAACATGGGCGACCATTGCTCTACACCAGTAGTCAGCTCCTCCCTGGTTAGATCCAACCACAAACTAATCACCTTGGAAATCCACATCCATCCCACCCCCCCAGCAAAGGTAACCACCATGAAAAAATTCTCCAAAGCTAACTTTGGGATCCTAAAAACAGAGGTGGCTAACTTCACGGCACCCATGCAAATGGAGAATAGTTGCATGACAGCAGAATCATACACCAGTGCACTGTACAAACACGTACACAAATGCATGGATCTCACCATACCCGATAGAACCAAGACACTCTGCTCCAAAAAAAGGAAGTAAATCTGGTGGTCCTCTGCCATAAACAAACTCTACAACAAAAGGAGGAAATTGATGTGGAATAAGGTGAAGTCCCAAGACTGGAAAAACTCCCTTATCTGCCTCAGTATGACCAACGACTGGTGTCAGAACCATGGACTTAAGCTCAATGCCAAAAAATGTGTTGTCATCCCCTTTGGGAAAAATCCATTTCTCTTGAATTACCACAGTGATGGTAGTCCACTGAACATAGAAGGCGTTATAAGAGATCTGGGAACACAGGTTGACAGCAACCTCTCTTTTGATCACCACATTGCCACCATGGTCAGAAAGACCTGTGTGGCACATCTTGTTACTAAGGGTTTTGTATCCAGGAAGAAAGAGGTCATTGTCTCCCTCTACTCTTCCCTCATTAGGCCAGTCATCAAGTACAATGCCCCATTTGGCATGTACCTCACTAGACACCTGCAACAACTGGGGAGGCTGCAAAAGTACCTCACAAAGCGGATCCTAGGCCTTAAACACTTGTCCTATATGGACAGACTCAAAAAACTGCAACTATTGTCTGTCTCATATCGCCTACTTAGAGGTGATCTCTGCTTGACTTACAAAGCCATGTCTGAGCCAGCTCTGTTAGAAATGCTACATCTAAAGAAATCCCAATCCGTCCGCACCACACGGTCCAGAGACCTCAACCTTATTACCACAATTAACAGAACATGCTGGACGGACAATGACTGCCCATGCTATGGAACAGACTTCCCATACATGTCAAGCAGAGCACCTCGCTGACCCCCCTTTGAGAGAAATCTTGATGAGTGGATGGGTACCAGAAAATTCACCCCAGGGATAACTTCAGTGGACACGTGAAAGATACCCATCTGATAGGCAGGGGACTTTTCCTTGCAGAAATTGTACAGCATGTGACTTATTTATATAATAAATCTACATATAAACATCCTACAGTAGGATTTATAATTGATATAGATTTTTATGCTGACTGCAGAACACAAAATTTGGTTTATTTCAGCTTCTGCACTGTCTGTCATGCCTTTTATATAGGCAAAACCAATAGGTGTCTAAAGGAACGTATCCTTGATCACCTTAGAGATATAAGAAATAAAAAAGACACAAGTGCTTTAGCAAAACATGTGGAAGAAGAAGATAGGAAACATATTTTTAATTTCTTGGTTTTAGAAATAATAAATAAAAGTAAGAGGGGAGGTGATATAAGGAATAAGGTAGAGGAAGCCGAACAAAGATGGATTTTACTACTTCAGGCAGATAGGTCTCCTGGATTGAACAATGCTGTTTCCTTGAAACCTTTTTTTAAAATCCAGACCACTAAAACATTAAGTAATATGGATTATTACATAAAATGTGTCTGTTATATTTTATTTCATCTTATGCAGAATATAAGGCAAATTAATGTACTGATGTATGCAATTTTAATTAGTCTATGTCATAGTTCTATATGTGTTTTCATTGGTTGAACCATATTTTAAATACCAATGTTTTAACTGTTTTTATGAGTCTGAAGAAGCGATTAGCTGACTTAGATCGCGAAAGCACTTACTCTTGTTTAATAAAGTGGTGTGAAACTGCAAGTGAATCGTTTCCTACCTTGACTACTACATCTCAGTTACAACTTTTGGTTTTATAAAGGGCACTACTGTGAAGCTGCAAGTGATTTATTTCCTGACGTGGATTATTCCATTTTTATCTTCAGCTGTGGTCTAACCATTGGTCTTTTCATAACGCCAGTGGCTCTACTCGACAGAGGCACTGGGAACTAAGGTCGGGTGGCAGTATGCCAGGGAAATCCTATTGCTAAGCTTGTAAAGGCCCCCAGGGCCATTAGCCTAGTACACACCTATGAACCTAAATCCTTGCCATGAAGATAATGCATCTCTGCAGCTAACTAACAAAATGGAAGAAGTGGTTCAAAACTGCTGTAATGTTTCAGAAAATGTCAGTTATTAAAATAGACAGCATTAAGTCCACTTAGCTAAACTACAAAAATAACCATTACCAGAAGCAAACAGTATGCATGAAATCCTAATAGTTATGTGAGTAAAATTAAGTACATTGATAACACCAGAACAAATATTGTTGATTCCAAAATGTCCAGAAATAGAACTAGAAGCTAGAAAAGTATAGGTAATAGCAAATAAGATATACCAAGACGTAAACAATTATCTTTTTGTAGTTCATTGATGAGGCCACAAGATGGAAAGTTGGCATGTGTGAAATAACTCCAAGCCTTCCTTGAACAAAAATGGACAGGAAAGATGACTGTTAAAGGTTAAGTTATAATTGGAATGTTGCTACTATAATCATGAGAGATGCACTGATTCTGTTTGTTAATCAGGTAATCAAACCATTGAACCATTTTCAGTCATGGCCTATACCATTGGCATTGAAGATACATTAACTGATTAAAGATATTAGAAACAACAATTTGCAAAAAAATAAACTTTATGTTAATACAAAAATATAAAGTGGAACAGTATGCAATAGCGCATTAGTCAATATAACAAAATTACAAGCATTTATACACATTAGAAGAAGAAAAATACATAGTGGGTAACATTAGCTAAAGCAGTTAGTTCTTTGTATTTTTTTCCTGTCATACAGGAAATTAGGTTCTAAATATACTGGGAGTTTTGTATTATTTGGAGAAGTATTGTAGATGTGGGGTGAGATAACTAGATCCTTGTTTTGTAGGTAATTTACACAGTCAGAAGAAAAGAGGTTCCAGGTAACCCAAATGTACAGAATGGTATGAGCATGTCCTTGAAATTATATCTGCATTTTCAAAAAGGACAGATCTTTTGCAGAGAATTTATACAGCAATGAATGTAGTGTCATATCTGACACCTGTCTGATAGGCTTCCAAGCACTGATCATCTATGTTACCTGAAGGACAAAGCAATTGTATTTAGCTTTCTCGGCTTGGAGGGATTAGAATTTAAGCTCAGCACTCAAGCATTCAAGACTGTCTTCTAAGGTTAACCACTGAGGTGTTACCATAAAGGCAACTGGTACACTAGCAGGTAAGCACACCCTTCTCAGAACTTTCACCAAGTAACCATGGCTGAGAAACATGGTTGAGCAGAATTTTTTTTAGTGGTAAATACAGTAGGCTTCCTGTTATCCGATCTCGCTGGGAATGGACGTTTTGCTGGATAGATGAAAAGTAGATTAATCAGAAAACGCTTACAATAGAGCATTTATATGTTATAAATCAGTTAGAATAACGTGATTTGTGTTAGTATGCATTTTTCTAATGGATATGAAGTCTGAAAACTCAAATGTCTGTCATTATTTAGCCCAGCGGAGGCGGAAGTGTTGTTCTTCTCTGTAGTCTTTTCCTAGGGCTATGGCAGAAATTTGATGGCTGGTTAAACAGGAGGCTAGCTAAAGAGAGGCCAGATAAGAGGGACTCTACTGTACTGTTAAACAGTGTGCACAGATTGTGGAAAGTATAAATGATTTATTGCCTGCCATTTAATCTGAAACATAGAAAGAGTGCAGGGGAGATAGATAACAGACTGTTTTTTTTTCTCCTATGATTTGTTATATAAGATAATACTGGGGAAATCATTTTCTTAGGCAGAGTAAACAATGATCTAAAACTGTTCTACAAAAATATCCTTTTTTTTTTTTTTTTTTTTTTTTTTTAACATTTAATGGGAATATCTAACAATGTTAGTTAAATAATTTCATCTGCAATTTTTCCCATTACTGCAGATGTTACGAGGTCAAGAGATGTAAAGAAAACTTTGTACATGTATGGTGTTTATTTCCTATAAAGCAGATCCACTGGTGATACAACTACTTAACTGAAGGAAAGCAAACTGTAGGTATAAACAGTATTATGTTCTGACACAATGTTTTGAATGACAGCCTAATGGGTGCACAAATGAGAGAATCACAGATCATTGTTGATTTAATACAGTAAATTAAACAACCTGCTGACAGCAAGTTACTCCAGAGCAGGAAGAAACAACTTACATACTATGAAGAATCATTTACTTGGTTTTAGCAGTAAGGCTGTGGGCTTCAAAATTATGACTGCATTCATGTTATAACATCTTGAGATGAGTGCCTTAGGGTGAGGCCGCCCATTGCTGCATCTTATGACAAAGCCTCCTCCTAAAAGTGATGACAGACTAAGTCCTCCCAGATTTGCATGCTAGTCAGTATGTTCTAAGTTCATATTTTACCGCTGTATATATAAATGAAAAGCAGTTAAACAAAAAGCACTAAAGAGATGATTGCATCAGGGTTACTAATATTGAATGAGTCAGGCCATGTGCGGATATAATAAATGCACACAGAAGCATAAGGATTTCAAGCACTACATTTGCAGACCATTATATAATCTACTCATTGATGAATTAGCTTTCACAAAAATTGTACTAGTGTCTTGGAACACCATACCATGAGATGTCCGTAAAGCAACCAACTGTAGTTTACTGAGGCAACTAATGAAAGACTATCTAAAAGAATACTCATGCTTCTGCTTTTCAGATAACCACCTCCCACCCAGCACATTTCTTGCTTGTTTGATCAAAAATCTGCTAGGAGACTGTGATATATTTATTTACAGTATAATTTGTGAATAGTAGTATTGATTTGTAATGTAATTTTTCTATTTATTGTAGTCGAGTCAAATGTGTTGCAAATTTTGTCCTTTGTCACTATACCCTAACAGTATCATGTACTAATTTTCTTGCTGTATGTTATTGTTTGTATACTTAATGTATTTGTATTTGCTGTATTATTATGTGTCTCTGGTTGTGGCTGAAAAGGGTCTTTGGGGCAGTTCACTTATCAAATCTCCCCCAATAAAAATGAAATAAAAACTGAATACAGGTTACTGCAGTTCGGATCTTGCACAAAATTATTTTATGTATTTATTTATTTATTTATTTGACATTTGTTCACTGGGATGGTCCTTCTGGGTCAGGAAAACCTGTTTTCAGTGGAGGCTCTGGGAGAAACGCTCCAACAGTACAATATCAATAATATACAAAAAAAGAAGTTGTTACAAATACACAGCAGTACAAAATCAACAATATATAGAGGAATAGTGTTACAAATAACATGAAAAGGCACACAAATCTGCGTTTAAATATTGCCAGTAGAAACAGTCATATATACATATAGCACATGCTAGTGAACCTGGCCTTGGGATATTAGTACAATCTGATTGAAGGATCTCTGTGAGCTAGACTGTAATTATAAATGTTGTGCCTTATTATATACAGTATTTGTGTTAGGCAGTTTATAGTGATACTGCAGTGTTTACGTATTACCGGAGGAAACAAACATGTAATACATGTAATACAACCTGTCCTTAAGATGTGAGTACAGTCTGTTGAAGCATCACAATGGTAATCGGTTTTAGCAGTAGTAGTAGTAATACTTTATTATATGCTGTGATTATGTTAGTCAGTTTATAGTGATACAGTGAAGGCACTGTTATAGGAGAATAGAGGGTGGATTATTAGATGAAAGAATGTTAGAGGACTGTTAGCATTTGGTAGTGTTTGGTGAGTACAAAGAAGCATCTAAGAGAAAGATTCTAGAAAGTAGGACATATAGAAGGGAGCATAGAGAAAGTGTATGAAGGATTATCCAGGAGTAGAGCATAAGCACAGCGAAGAATTGTTAAGATGCTGCTTTAGGGATTTTTTTGAAAGGTACAAGATTAGGAATACTTCTGGTCGATAGTGGGACTGTGAGAGTATAGGCTCTGTCCAGGTATTTTAGAGACTTTGGAAATAATTAGAAGCTTCTTATCTTTGGACCTGAGAGTTCTGCTAGGGTTGCAAGGTTTCATGATTGTTGTTCAGGGCAAGGCAGGCTATGGGTTTATGGATTATGTTGCGCACTGTTGTGAGTTGGTGATTGGAGAGTTCTAGCCAGTCTAGCTTTTGTAGTGGTGAACAATCGTGTACTAATTTTGGAATTTGTGGCAAACTTTGCCACTTTGTTGTAGCATTGTTCCATTTTGGATCTAATGGAAGTCTGTAAGTTAGAGAAGATAGAGGCACTGTATAATAGAGAAGGTAGGAAGGTTTTTGCTAGGGTGATCTTGGTTGATATGGTCAGAGAGTTTGTTTCTGTAGAGAATGCCAAGTTTTTGGTGTTTTTTTTTTTTAACTAAAGCATATTAAGCTGTCTCCCCCTGCGTGCACCTACTTGAACGCCAGCCATTGGATTATTCCTTATGTCTGTCCTGTTAGAGCCTTTTCCCGCTGTTGCATATCCCAGCACCCCAGATCTGTTTTCTCCAGTCTGACTACAATTTTCCACTAGTACATAGAGTTGTTTCTTTCTTTTTTACAAGACAGTGTAAGAAACTTCTCTGAGTGGAAGATTTTCAGTCCATATATCTGTAGTTAATCACTGTATATTAATCAGATCAGACAATAATAGTAGTAAAAGTAGCAAACCTAAACTCATCTTAAGTAAAAAAAAAATAATAAATATATAATTGCACAGAATTACTAAGTATTTGAAAGTAATCCAAGCAAGGCAGGCAGTCTGTTTCCAGTTGAAAATCTTTTTACAAGCATACCACTGCCCCTGCTTTAACCTATCTGCAAGGCATACTAGCTTGGATGCTTCTGGATAATGCTATAGAAATATACTAAAAGACAAAAAGAAAAAGGGTAAAATATTTTAAATTGCTATTGTACTTATGTTGCATGCATAGGCTCGAGGAAGCTTGTGGTTTGGTTAAGCCCCACCTTTTACCTGCCCTCTTTAAATGTTACAAGCCTATATCAGTATCTCTAAACTACGGGTGCCATATTTTAAATCTTTCCCCTTGCTGTTGCATTCTCCTGAGGTAGCATGCTCACTACGTAAGTATCTAGCCACAGGAAAAAATGCTATTAATCTTCATTTTGGATTAAATGCTTGTCAGAAGAATTATGCTTAACTAAATAATTACCGAAGGTGTCTAAAGTGATCTTAATAACTGCCTATCCTGAAAGTGATACAGACCTTCTCTGAGTGTATTACTGTTACTTACATGACCCTAGATGTCTTATTTTGGCTGCTGTACTTGTCATTTAATTGTACTAGCAGGCCTGTAATTATTACCTTATTTGTGTTTAGTAGACTCTATTCTAAACCATTTGAAGGCTTACTATGATATAATCTGTTACAGTGGTAATAGTGCTGCCCTCCATTCTAATGTGCATATATGTGTTTTACTTTGAGATACTTTTATAGTAAATCCTTGGTGTTACATCGCACTAAACAAAGAGTAAACTGGTTTAATGTTGTTCTTGAAGTAAACTTGTTTAGATTTTACCAAGTAAAATAAGTAAACTGTATAGTAATGCTTTAGATGTTCGTGAAGTAGAACTGTTGCTAGATGAACAAGAAAAGTGCTTTTTTGATTCTAATGTGCTTTTGGCCCTTATCTACATGCAATGCGATAACTGCATATTTAGCTCTCCTGGAAAAGTGGGATTTTTTTTGTTATGTACACTGAAACTAAATATTTTCTTTGTGTTTGTGACCTTTCTCTGACTACCCATTGCTTGTACTAAGTTTCTTCCCCCTCTATTTCCTTTTTCTCTCCTCAGTGTCCTGCCCTGCCATTTCCCAACTGTAACTCCAGTCCAAGACTTGGCAAAAGTGGAATACTGGCATTATGGGTCCCCCTCGACCCAAATAACAGCAGTCTCTAGCCACTAAAAGAACACAAAAAAGAAAACCTAAGAAAAGTATGCTAATCTATTTATTTGTGCTAAAAGTAGTTTAACTAAAGCGTATTAAACTGTCTCCCCCTGCGAGCACCTACTCGAACACCAGCCATTGGATTATTCCTTAGATCTGGCCTGTTAGAGCCCCGTCTTCCTGTTGCATATCCCAGCACCCCAGATCAGTTTTCTCCAATCTGACTACAATTTTCCACTAGTACATAGAGTTGTTTGTTTCTTTTTTACAAGCATACCACTGCCCCTGCTTTAACCTGTCTGCAAGGCATACTAGCTTGGGTGGTTCTGGATAATGCTATAGAAATATACTAAAAGACAAAAAGAAAAAGGGTAAAATATTTTAAATTGCTATTTTACTTACGCTGCACTCATAGGCTCAAGGAAGCTTGTAGTTCTGTGTCCCCTTACCTTGAGCTTGCTCTTTATCCCACTGATTCTTTCTTTCTGGCTATTCCTTCTTAGCTCATCCCACTCCATTCACCTTGCTTGCTATTCCTTCTCAGCTCATCCCACTCCGTTCATCCTGCGGGCTCACTGCGCTCCCCTACCCTGCTCCCAGTTCCCACCCACCCCCAGTACCTTTATTTTTATAGCTAGTAAACCACATCCACTACCCTCAACACCCAATCCACTTTACCCACCTCACCCACAATCTGTCTCCCCCTCCACTCCACACCCAGATTAAATCCCCCTTTCTTTCTAATAATTCCTAACTCATTAACAATACACTACCCCAGCATCTACTTACTAATTACAAAACCTTTGTTCCATAACATAAATAAATACCTACTCAACCCAAAAACTCATATATTCAAATACCATGCTTACCAAACACCCTTCACTTCTAACTCACACATTAGTTCTTATGACCTTATTCTACCTAAGCTATCTTACCACACCCCTAAATACAAATCACCCCCTCACTCCACACAACCATTCCATCCTTAAGAAAACATGCATATCCCTCTGTCCACATATCCCACAGTCTTTACTCTTTTAACAATAGTATGCTCTTCCCCTACAAACTGTTATACAACCCTAATAACATTACCTCCATTTTCTCCAGTCACATGTCAATAAAGTTGACAACCCACAAAACTCAGACCAGGCAATACATGGACCTCTTTCATCACCTTATCTCCATCCTTTTCTCCAGGGACATTCACCCTAACCCTGGCCCCTCTCCCCCACAAAATTCAACCTCCCTACCCCATCTTTCCCACACAACTGGCAAATGCCTGTATTTCTCAGCTCTAAATGCTTAGAGCATATGTAACAAAATTCCCAACCTCCTTGCCTGGCTTCTCCACAATCAGCCTGATATTCTCTCTATCTCTGAAACCTGGCTTAAACCCCATGTAAAAGACTCTGAAGTGTTACCACCTACCTATTGTATGATTATGAAAGATAGAACACACAAAAAAGGAGGGGGGGTTGCTCTCCTTTACTCATCATCCCTTTTAGTTGCCCCTTACTCCAAACTTATTCCCAACTTTGGTAACGCAGAACTAATTCCAGCCCTACTTCAGATCAATAAACAAAAACTTATATATATAATCAACCTTTATAGGTGACCAGTTCCCCACTTTTGCCCATCGCCTTCCCTCCTCCTTGAAACTAACACATACTTGAAACTCCACTCGCTGCCTAAAAAAACTTCATCTCTAGCACGTTTTCAGATGCACTAAAAAGAATTAACTGGAACCCACTTAAGACTCTTCCCTTAGAAAATGCTGTTACATACTTTAACTCAAACTTCTTAACCCTGCTAGACTCCTTTGCCCCCTAAAAAATGCATAAAAAGCAATCCCGTCCCAAATACCTCAGCTACTATGAGACTCCAAGATAAGGCTTGGAAATGCTACCTCAAAAATAAATCTAACCTCACCCTCAATTAATACAAAACACTTCGCAACAAAGTAAAAAAACATGATCTCAGACCATAAAGCGTATTTCTCTACACTCCAAACCACCCATAATACCAACCCCAAAAAATTCTGGAAAGGAATCTTTTCTCTCCTGAGCCCTAGTAAAAAAGAAAACCCCTCCCCTGAACTAAATGCCTCCGACTTAGATTTAGCCACCCAATTTCAATCTTTCTTTATTGATTCCATAGCTAAATTAACATCATCCTTCACCACCAATTCAGCTTCCTCACCACCTCCCCCACCTATCCCTCCCTCCCCTAGCATCTCCCATCCCCAACCTCCCCCCTTCTTTATAAACCCTATCCCTATATATACCATAAAAAAACTTCTTCTAAAATTGAAACCAGGTTCCAATGCCCCTGATGAAAAAGTAGCCACAGAAGCCATTGTACTTCCCATCTGCATCCTAATAAATCATTCAATTTCAGAATGCCATGTTCCCCAGCTCTGGAAGAAGGTCGTTATTATCCTACTTCACAAAGGTGGCAGTAACAATAATATCTCCAGCTTTTGACCTATCACCATCCTATCCCCCATTTTAAAGCTTCTCGAAAAATGCATCCATCTGCAGTTGTTACCCCATCCTACAAACAACCATCTTCTTACTCCCACACAACATGGATTCAGACCTAGCCATAGCACTACCACAGCTTTCCTCTCCTTCCTAGAAACTGTCAACAAAGCTTGTGACTCTGGTCATATCATATCCACCCTCCTCCTAGATCTCTCTGAGGCATTCAACACCATCTCTCAGTCTTATTCTCACTAAACTCTCCAAGCTAAACCTGTCCCATTCCTCTATCAACTAGTTTAACAGTTATGTCTGAAATAGTCAACAAGCAGTCAGATGGAAAAAAAGCCAACCATCTCCCCTTTTCTCAATACCTCTACAGGTGTCCCCCATGGTTCAATTCTAGGCCCCCTTTTATTCAATATATTCATAAATGACTTTTACCAAGTCATACCTAATGCCAACCTCATCTAATATGCTGACGACTCTACTATAATCTGCTTTGCCTCCTCTATCTCCACTCTAACCAAACTAACCCAAGATGCCTTCTCTTCCACCAAACAATGGATGCTAGACAACCATCTAGCACTCAATGCAACCAAAACTAAACTCATGATATTTACCACTTCCAAAACCACTATCTTAGATAAAAACTCATTCTCAATCACCAGTCAAAATATAGTTCCAAATGCTAAACTACTATGAGTCCTCATTGACAATCAGCTAAAGTTTGATATCCATTTAAAAGTAAATATTAACAAAACACATAAGAAAATTGGCATGCTCCATTGCCGCAATTGTTATATTTCTTGCTCCACTAGGCTCACCCTAGCTAACACATATCTTATCCCATTCCTCCTATATGGTGCTTTTATCCTCACTAACCTGCAATTATCACTCAAAACTAAACTCTGCTCTTGTTACAACAAAATATCAAAATTTGCAACAGGCCACAAATCCATATCCCGCCATTGTACTGCCCTACATCAACTGAATTGGCTTGAGCTGCCCAATTTCCTCATCTATTCTCAACTTATCCAAGTACACAAACTTATTTTTAGCCTCTCTCAATGCACCTCCCTTACCTCCACCTTTAAACTGCATCAACCGGATAGACTTCTCAGATCTAACACCCAAAATCTAGTTGAACTTCATAAACCTGCCTGCCCAGCAGGCAAACATGTAATGTCTTTCTCTCTTGCACTTCACTGGAATTCTCTCCCACCTCTCATCCATACCACCAGCAGCCTCTCCTCATTCAAAACCTTACTTCACTCACACCTAACTTCACAATGGTTATGCTCTTGCACTCATCCTACATAATCTTCTTACACTTTAGCAACTCCTTAGAAGCCAAAGCATCTGTAAATACCGTCCTATAGTTTTATACCCCCATTAAATTGTAGGAATTTGCTTAACTTTTAGTACTGTAGGAATCAGCAATGAATATATAAATTGTTGTAACTAAGGCAACTCTTATGAACCTGACTGTTTTGAAAAAAAATTATGCTTTGCATTGTACCAATTTGTTCCTTTTAATGTCTATTTTACTTTATTTGTGTACTTTGTATTTCCGTACGCATAATTCTATATGCATATATACACATTCTATATATTTCTTGTACTTTAGATTTTTTTGTACGCAGTAACCTGCAGTTTGTATTTTTTCTGAAGCTTTTCTCCCCAGGACTCCATTGAAAATGAGCTTTTTGTGTCCCAATAAACTATACTGGCAAACAAACTGTAAATAAATAAATAAAATGTTGTTGGACATGGAGATCAAACTTTAACTGTTCATCAGTAGTTACACCTAGCAGTTTAGTGTGGTGGTCTGTTTCAAGAATAGTATTATCAGCTGTGAATATTTCGAATTGGTTTCTGTCAGTGGAGAAGTTTTTTGGGAGGAAGAGAAAGAGTTTAGTTTTTTGAGGTGTAGGAATAGCTGATAGTCAGTGAGCCAGGATTCAAATGCAGAAAAAGTATGCTGTGTGATTGTGAGAAGTTGAGGTAGTATAGGAGAGGTGCAGATAACAGTGGAGTCATATGCATACTGTATGAGTGTACCAGTGGATGAGGCATTGTTTAGGTGATTTGTGAATATATTGAAGAGCAGGAGTTCAAGTATAGAGCCTTGTGGGACTCCAGGGGGTTGTGTAAAAAGGAAGAGATTTCATTTAGCCATTTTACTGCTTGTTTTCACTCATGCAGGTAACTGTAGAACCATTGTAAGGTGGAAGGGGTAAGGCCAAGATTTGAGAGCTTGTGCACAAGTATGGAATATGAGATGGTGTCAAATGCCTTAGAAAGGTCACGAAATATAGCAGATACCAAGTTAACTGTGTCTCAAGCTCTGTTTATTGATTCAGTAAAGGATAGGAGGGCTGTGGATGTGGTATGGCCTGCGTGGAAACTGTGTTGGTATGTGTAAGAAGGTTGCTTTGTAGTAAGTATTTCATTAACTGTTGGTGGATACATTTTATTAATATTTTAGGGATGGGAGATAGAATGGCAATGGGTTGGAAGTTGGTCAGTTCAGTGGATTTACTGGCTTTGTGAATAGGGATGATATATGACTTTTTCCATATTTCTGGTACAAACGATTCTGAAATAGATCTATTAAGCAAGATGCTGATTGGTTAAGCTATGCAGTTGGCAGCTAATTTAAGGTAATGTGGAAGGAGGGTGTCGGTGGAGGCAGAACAATATTTAAGTTTCAGCAGGAGTTTTTTTATGAGGCTTGTAGGTACTGGTTTTAAGGTGAACATTGTTGAGCTTTCAGAAATAAGTTCCTGGCTGCTAAGTTGAAGATTGTCCAAACTGGCAGAATGGGCACTAATAGGGGGAGCTGAGGAGGAAGAGGGAGAGGGGCTGATGTTGGGGGTATTAGAGATCAGATCAACTATGGTTTGTATAACTTGGTTGTTGAAGTTTTTGGCTAGTTGAGATTGAGGAGCATTAAGTGAGTGGCAGAGGTCATTTTTAGAGCCAGGATTAAGTAGGGTTGATATAGAAGACCAGAAGTTTTTACAGCTGGCTTTGTATTCCTGTTGAAGGTGGGTACAGTATGATTTTTTATCTTTGGCAACCCATTTCTTTACTTGGTTTTGCAATTGTTTGAAGTGTATTAGTTCTACTTCTTTTTTACTATGCTTCAAGAGACCCCAGGCTTCATCCCTTTCTTCATTAGATTTTTGAAAATCTTGGTTAACCAAGGGGCAGAATTTGTTTTGATTCTTTTAGTGCAGACTGGAGCTAGATTGTTTAATATTTTTAAAAAGCTGGTGTTAAGGTAGTGTACAGCTTCATCTAGTGGGAGATGTTTTAGTGGTGATCAATTTATTTTGTGCAGTAGTTCATTGAATTTGTATTTGGTGAAATTGGTTAAGTTGCGGATGGATTTTAGAGTGTGTGGTTTTGATAGATGTACATTGGTTCTAAAGGTAAATGCTGGTAGGTGGTCACTGAGGGAATTTGGCAGTGTGCCACTAGAATTGAAATTACTAGGATGTGACACCAGAATCCAGTCTAAGGTAGGTTGTTGAATGTAGTCATTATTGTACCTAGTAAGAGGGTTAATTAGTTGAGAATAACCATGGAGGTTGATACTGTTTGATGGTAATTCTGATGAGATGGACTGCCAATCTATATTAACATCACCTAAAATAATAGTCTCATGCTTGATGGTTTGGTAACACCAAGATAAAATATCTTCTAGTATGGGAATATTTTGTTCTTGTCGAATATAGAAAACAATGATACAGATGTGTAGTACTGTTAAGGTTTAAGAAGGATATGAGCATGTCAGTATTGGGGAAGGTGGGGATGTTGTCTTTAAATGGAGTTATATTAATGGTGTCGGAGTAGAGTACAGCTACTCTTCCACCTTTTCTGTGGTGTCTGTTTAGTCTAGTTATACCATAGTTAGGTGGTCACTTCTGAGTCTTTTATGGTAGGATTTAGCAAGGTTTTGTTAGGGCTAGGCTGTCTGGTTTGTGCTGGTCTATCCAAGCATGTGGGGGGGGGGGGTATTTTATTGCGTATGCTTCTAATCTTAAGGGACATAATATTTAACTTTCATAGTCAGGTTCTAAGGTCTCGTGAATGTTAGGACCTGGGTTGGGGTGAATGTCTCTGCACAGAAGCAGTGCCAAGATTAGATAAGAAAGTAGTGTGCTCAGTTTCTTTGGAGAAGTATATGTAAGAGGCAAGAGGCAGTGTTTACTATGTGAGGTGTGTAGTAGTTTTGGAATTGAGTAATAGGGGAGGGAGTTAAAGAAATAGCTGAGGGAGAGATATCTGAGAACCTGCTAAGATGAGATTGGTGAGTGGTAATCACAGTATGTGATGGGGAGTACAGTAAGTTGTTAAAGTTTGAGGTGGAAGTGATGTGTGTTAGGAGTATTAGTAGAGTTGTAAGGCTGGATATTAAAAACATTGTTAGGTCAGTAGTATGTGGATTGGAAGAAAAATTGTTGGTGTTAAATTGGGTTATTGTAGTATTTAGGGGTGTAGTATTAAGAGCTCTACTGGGTGAATATATATGATTAGTATACTTTATGGGATGTGTTGTGAGGTACTTGGTGGGATAGAGTTAATTAGGAGGGTAATGTGGTTGGTTAATTTAAAAAGGTGGTGGAGCTATTGAAGTATAAGTGTAGGAGTAGTGGGGGTGGGTGGCATTTGGGAGTAGGGTATGGGAGTGTAGAGAGAGACCAAGTAGAGTGAGGGTGAATGTGAATGGAGTGGGCTGAACCAGCTCGCAGCAGTCTGCAGTAAACAATCTGTAAGACTGTTAGTAGAGTATGTGAGTAACTGAGCCTGGCTAGTGCAGAGTAGCGGACAGTATGTAAGCTTAAGTAAGGTACATTTTAGAGTAACTAATAAGGAATCAAGGCAAGGAGGACTATTAAATGTTAGGGAACAGAACAAAAGCTACTGAAGGGAAAAAGAGTAGGGGAGTTAAAGGTGGAGTAGAGCAGTTAGGTGAAGACAGGAGAGAAAGGAAGGGGAAGGGTATAGTAGGAGAATAGCTCAGTGATTTATGAGAAGCCTTAACAGATGGAAGTTACGCAGTGCAGAACAAGGATGTTAACATGCATTAAATAATAATGTTTGCAGGACAGCTGTTTCTTTGCAGGGAGTGAGTGCTGGAATTTCAGCTGTACTGTGTTGGGACCTGTGTTCAAATTACTGGAGTTGCTAGGTCAAGTATCCTAGAAGAAAAATGGAAAGAAGGAGATAGGGATTAAAAAAGAGAGACAGCAGTAAAGCTACAGTGGAGTAAGGGAAAAGGTAAGGATAGTGAGCAGATGTTGGAGAGACTGACTGTGGAGGCAGATAATATAGATAAGAGTTACTGGGAGAATCACCAGTGGCTAGGAGGAAAGGAGGGTTAGGGTAACACAGAGATTATAACGTGCATTGGGAAGATTAGTAGGTAATGCAAGAGTTAGGGTAAGTCAGAAGTTTGGAATTCAGAGAGAAAAAGAGCAGGAAGTGTGGAAAAACAGTTTTGAATATTCAGCAGCAGTTATATTCACAAACAGGCAATGTAACAAGGCAGGAGAGCAGGTTATAACAGTTGTTAAGCAGTGAAGCAGCAGTGCATATATACTTGCAGTGTACCAGTGCAGTCTACATATATTATAGTGCATGGTAATTACAGATGTAAGATATCAAAGTCCTATAAATAAAATGCACATGCAATAAAGAAAAAGAAGTTTATACAGGGTAAGCAGGCACAATTTTTGTAAAAGCAGCAGGGTATGACTAATACTGAAAATGCAACTACAACACAGAATATACAGACTAAGTAAACTATTGCACTCAACAATAAGCCCACAAGGATGGCTAACTATCTAGATTTACAAAAAAAATTGCATTAACAATTGGCTAAGGTGGTTAGAAAATCAATAGCTCAACAAGTGATTAGGTATTAGCTAGCTAATCAATTAAAATAGCCAGAGATGAGATTAGAACAGTTACAGATAGCCAACACAAAGTAGCAGTTATTACAGCAGTGTAATCAACAAGGCCGAGACCAGGATTGCATAACACGCTGAAGTATCTAAGCTCAAAATTATGTTTAAATATCCAAATATGGTGTCGCTATGTCTAAAACAAAGAATTACAGCTTCTAGTCTAAATATGATGTTGCTTAGTAAGAGATGTTAATTTACAGCTTCATCTCAAGCAAGTGTAATAAAAAAATGTAAAAATTATTGAAATAACAAAAAACATGAAATAAAGTAAAATACTTAAGTTAACCAGTAGTCGCCAGTCTAAAACAAGGAATTTTGGCTTCTGCATACCACTGGAACTGGGTAGAACAAAGTGAAGCAACATAAATGGCAGAAAGATGGTGCGGAATGCTAGAGGGGAGTTTTTTTAAGTGTCACAAGGCATTGTGGGAGGGAAAATGAAAGTAAAAGCAGGAAAAACAGCTTGCAAAAATATGCACCAGTTAAAAAGCAATTGCAAAGATTAAAAGGACAGTTGATAGTGCCACACATGACCAACCTGAAAAAGATCATACCTAAAACATTTCCCATGAATATTTAAATGAGGAGACTATGGGTGACTGTCAAGTAGGGAAAAAGAGTAACATAGGGGTTAAAGGTGAATGTGGCAACCACAGATAACTAAAATAGGGATAATATGTCTTGGTAGTGAGGGAGCTCAACAGCCAAATGGCAAATGCCTTACTGCTAGTCAAACTAAGAGTTACAGGAACTATAAGCAAAATGAGATTCTTTGGTGTAAGGTGGAAGTTTATCTGCAAAGCCTAAATCACCAATATGTGTGTTTCCCAAGTGATTGACTGCTACACATAAATGTACATGCATTTACTGGAAAAAAAACAAAAACAAATGTAAATATAGATCTAAATATAAATACAGATATTATAAGGGGTTGGGTTTAGCATAATGGTTAAAGCATTTACCTTACAAACAGAAGGTGCAGGGTTTGATTGCCAAATGGGATAACTGACTAACCTTAAACAGGCTCACAAGGGCACTTAGCCTAGTACCAATCTATGAACCTACAATTCGGATGTGGATAAGCTTAAGTGTGTTATAAGTGTCTGCCCAGCCTTGAGGTGAGTTCGGTTTATACAGACTACTGAGAGGTGATCTTTGCCTGGTGTACAAGACATCTTTGGACTCTGTTTTGATGAACCTTTTACACATCTACAAAATGAACAGCATTAGAACTGCTAGATCAAAAGACCTAAATTTTGCTTGTGACATAAATAAGACATGATGGAGAGACAGATATGTTTCTCAGAGAATTCCCATTCTCTGGATCAGGCTCCTCATCCATGTGAAGCAGAGTTCCTCCCTAACCCTTTTTAAGTGCAACCTGGATCAATGGATGGGTAATCAAAAATTCACCCATGGTCTGGCGCCTGTGTCTCTGGTGGACAAAGGTAGTCAGTAAAACATTCCTATCCAATTTGTGGATCACACTTGGGTTGCACAACTAGGCGTACAAGGGCACTAGAGGTAGTTAGCACAGTATACACCCATGAACCTGTGAAGATATCCCATTGACATAACTGTCCACCTACTTCAGTTACATTGACTCCATACAGTTGAACATAATTCCATTAAATAAAACTGCTTCTCTAGTTGAGTGGTCCACAAAATAAGTAATTCCTTTTGCTGGCTCACATCTTAATTTAAGTATTTTGTAGGGGAGCATGCCCCACTGCCCCTGCCATGTGTGGGACTCTCCCCCTGCTCCCTCATGACTTTATACATACTAACTGCAAAAACAGTCAGAAAAAATAGTTCTTTCCTAATATCCACTACAAGGCAATCTCTTCAGTTACTGCTGTTTTTTTCTGAACCTATTTGACTAAAGCTTATAGGCCGTGCTTTAGTTAACATAAAGGACCTTCAACCCCATTACTTGATTTTTATATGCTGTATGTATTTGTAGCTATATATATATATATATATATATATATATATATATATATATATATATATATATATATATATATATATATATATATATATATATATATATATATATATATATATATATATATATATATATATATATAAATTATTTTTCTATGTATGATCTCTCTTTATATATGTTGTACCGGGGTTTGGCACGGCCTCTACTGAATCAAGTAATGTCAACTAAACTGTACCAAAGCCTACAATGTCAAACAACTGAAACAGTAAAAAAACACTAAATCCTGAAAGTCCCTATCACTGCAGATCTAAGAACAAGTGCTTGCATAGGTCCTGAAAGGGGGGGGGGGCAGGTCCGGTACCTCAGTATATCAGATGTTCGACATTGTCCACTTCAGTATAGTTTAGTCGACATTGCCTGATTTGGTAGATGCAGTGTAGAACACCTGATAATAAACGTGTGTATATGTATATATATATATATATATATATATATATATATATATATTTTTTTTTATATATATATATATATATATATATATATTTTTTATATATATATATATATATATATATATATATATATATATATATATACATATATACATATATATATTATATATATATCAAGAGAATATATAGATAGGTAGATGTGTGTGTGTGTGTGTGTGTGTGTGTGTGTGTGTGTGTGTGTGTGTATATACAAAGCAGGTATTAGTGTGTTATTTCATATAACTTTTCCGTAATAAGAAAAAAATGATTTTATTTCTATATTGTGGTACTCTTAGGATTATTTATTGGTCATAGGCAAGTACTAGGCTAGCTGCCCTGGTGGGCCATTTTAATCCGAGCAAAGATAAAGGATCCATACTCTTTTCAATAGGTACCATGGGATCTTTTGCATCCACCTGAGCTACTAACAAGTCTAGCATATGGGACCTCGGTTTAGCATCTTATGTGAAGGATGACGCACACAGGAGAGCAGCACTCCCCCTTATGTTGCAGTGCCATCTCAGCAATTGATCTGCTAGGTGCATCTGGAAGGTAATAATGAAAGGGATCTAGTCAATGGTGCTATCATGGATCAAATCTGAATATTCAGATGTCAGTTGACTGGACTTCATGACAAGATGGGAACTAGGTACATGTAGAATAGAAAAATGGAATGTAGCAAGAAGAAGAAAGATCTAAAAAATAAGTAAATGCAGTCTTAATCAGGAACTACAGATGTACAGCATATGCAAAGTGGTTGTAAAACTGTACTAAAATATTACTTTTTCCATTGTGGGCTGCACACAGGAATCATATTTTTAAAAATACTTCCTGAATAAACTGAGAGCAGCATGCAGAAAGCATAATACATTTACATTATATGTCATACTCAGCTGTGATTGCTGGCGTGACAAAGGCTGTCACAGGTAACAGAAGACAATATGTGGGAGTCAATAAAGCCTACATGGTGTTTTTCTACCATGTATGTGTCACTGTGCAATGTGCACATGGGCACAGAAACCTTTAATTTCAGTAAGCGCTGTGCAGTGATGCGCACCCACTCTCAAACAAGGTAAACACTGTGGCATGCTAATTACTACATAGGCAGCTGAATTGCATGTTAATTAACCAAGGCAACACATTGAAGCTATTTAACAAGTTGTAAAGCAACTGTATAGACTCTGTGCTGGTGTTCCCAGTGAATTCCAAAACTTTTGGAATACAGCCACAGAAAGGAGTCTACATGGACAGAATTAAAAATAAAATGTGTGAGATTTGTACAGGACTGACCTTAACATGTGACAGTAGGCTGGATGCAACAAAAGGAGAGTAACAGTAGCAGCATAAATTCTTTTTTGTGCAGTAACACAAATGCAGTGTTGCTCCCCCACCCCCAAATGAGAATAACAGTATCTAAGTATAAGTATTGTAGACAGAAGTATAAAAGTGTGTGCTAATTAAAATAATTATAAAAACCATTAAACAGGCTATTCTTAGTTACATGTCAGAATATGCAATATGTAGCTGATGAAATGCTGGCATATCTTCTTAAAATCAATACTACTTTGTATTCAACACCTAAACATTTTAGCTCCCCTTCAGTTTCACTAGCTACATGGTTGCTGTCTGGTGTAGATTTAGAGCTGTCAGTACACTGAAGATGCAAATGAGGTCTGAACTCATTAGAATTGTTGAATCCCAAAAAATTAGATCAGTGTAGGGATGTAAACATAGTACAAGCACTTCCTCAATGTTTGCATTTAATGGATGGCACCTGTGAATGCTTACATCAGGTGGGTATGTCAGGTTAGACTTACAAAGTGTTACATATACATCTGTTAAGGTTGGAAATGCAAGTAAGCAGTGCATAGTTCACAGGTTCTGTTTCATTAACATCCAACTTCCTCTTCATTTGTTAGCAAATTGTGTTTTTTCTGTCAGTTTTTTATTATTTTATTATTTTATGGTCATTGATTGCACTATGTGGAATACACCTGCTACTTAACTGACTCTGTGGCAGCAGATGTTAATGCAGTGATACATTCCTTTTTGGGGCCAGATGGTACCGGGTTTGAATACAGCTGTATGTAATACCTCTAACTACTTTTGTCTTACCGTTGGTGCACAATTGTGCAATAATTCACTAAAAAAAAGAAATGGGGAAGTTAGGACAGTGGTGAAATGGGGATGCTAAAGTCTGCCAGTTAGTATTGAGGCTCTGGAATACACCTGCTACTTAAGTGACTCTGTGGCAGTAGCAGTTAATGCAGTGATATGTTCCTTTTTGGGGTCAGATGGTACTGGGTTTGAATACAACTGTATCTAATACTTTTAACTACTTTTGCTTTACCGTTGGTGTGCAATGCATACCATTGTGCAATAATGCAATAAAAAAAGAAATGGA
This sequence comes from Protopterus annectens, assembly GCF_019279795.1. Classification (NCBI taxonomy): domain Eukaryota; kingdom Metazoa; phylum Chordata; order Ceratodontiformes; family Protopteridae; genus Protopterus; species Protopterus annectens. Next base: position 219,359,696 of record NC_056734.1, read on the forward strand.
AAAGATAGGATAGTGATAAAATGGGGAGAAAGCAGAGAGAAGAACAAATAGAAAGCATTACAGGAATGTGCAGCTGGGAGGTGGGAAAGAACCATAGGTATCAATGTCTTCAAAATTACAAACTGTTAATATATGCAGAATATTAGCTGAATTTGGACTGTCACTTTCAGAGGGGTGACCACAACACAATCACGTTTTATAGTCATTTGGACCAAATCAAGGGTGTCAAGAAGACATGTTTGTGAAATGGAGAGCTGTGTATGGGACATTTTTTGTGGGACAGGTGCCCATTTGTTTTTTTTTTTGTTTGTTTTTTTTTTATTTATTTTTTTTTTATTTTTTGGAGAGAGAGGAATGTTGGGAAAAGAATGTAGGTATGTCTGGGTCTGGTAAGTTTGGTAGGTGAAGAAACAGTTGCAGGCTGACAAGTCAAACAAGACAAGACACAGTGATGGTGATGGACACAAGAGGTCAGTGGACACCATGGATGGGGTGAGGGTGGGGACATCCAGGACCCATGGAATTCAAACTGGTTGACAGTGAGAATCAAGTCCTCACCCACAGGACTGTCATCACTGCCATCTTTCTCTGCCACTGGCTGTAGCAGTTGCTGTCTCCTCCTCCTACTGGTTCTACATAAAATGAGTGAGAGCACTCTCTCTCCATGGAAGCTGTGGAAGAAAATAGAACAGAATAGAATACCAGTATGAATACCAGTGTTGCCTATATTCATCTTTTAAGCCTCAAAAGTACTCTCTCTAGTTGATAGTTACAGATGTGTGGGATGTCGTCCATCCTAAATTATTTTTTCCAAGCATTGAGGGTACCCCTTTTCCTCTGACATAGGTCACTAAAGTGGTGCCTTCATTTATCACCAGTGCGGGGGACACTGGTGGCACTGGTCCCAGCCCAGGCCAAACTGTCCCAAGCCTCTGAGTTATACTTGGACCCAGAATAGTCCAGCTTCAGCAACCTCTCACTGTGGTGTTTCACTAGGAGTCCAATAAAAATCTTGGACTCCCCCTAAATCTCACACCCTCTCCATGAACACCTGCCATGTCAATCATGGATCAAGAGCAATGGAGAATGGTGGCTTTCTGCACATTCCATTTATTGCTTTTACTGGGAATGTGCACACTGTTTGAAAATGTTGCACACTGTGCACCATCACACAAACATGGTGGTCCAGGGTGTGTAATAGTAAGTGGTGTGCAACAGTGGCAAGCAGTGTAATTTCAGGGTTATTTGATGTACAGACACTTGTGGAAGTGTGTTAGTCAAATGTGAAGGCCATAGCAGTCCAAAGAGCAGAAATATACTTACAGGAACATAGTGCACATTATGCCTACTATCATACATTTGATAATAAATGTGATAATACATAGATAAATAAAGAAATAACTGACACAATATTAGTGTCTCAGTCCTCATGCATATAATTAATATCAGCTACACTATGTCAAGTGTTATAAGTGAGAGTGATTATAATGGGAAGTAGAACAGCAGTAAAAGTGGATGGAATATGCTGTATTTGAACCCAGGACAATGTGTGTGGCAGTCCTACACTTACACCTATTGCCACAACAAGGTTAAGAAAACACTTGTCTATGTTGTTGTTCATTGCTATAAACTGCAATGTGACCACATTAAAACAAAGACTGCACACTCTGTACTAGAACCCAGGAACATCTGTACTCCAGCCCTACACTTGCACATGCTATCACAGGATTAGTCGACATGATATTGCCTATATTATTTTACTATTCATTCTTAAGGTCTCGCTGTTAACCACTGCACAGCATTACTTAACAGATTTGTGCGATGCCCAATAGTATTAATTGAAAGCATCCGGTTTCTATTTTTGGCTGTCTGGCTCTTGTCTGCTCCTGGGCTCCAGTTTGCATACTGCTATGGTTCATGCACACCAGATAAACACAGCCAAACCCGACATTCATTTTCTTCCATTTCCCATGTTTGTTCTGAGTGGCGCATCTCTCAAACACTGGAAAAGAAAAAAAAAAAGAGAAAAGGATTTGAACCTAGTACCATCTGGCCCCAAAAATGAAAGTATCATTGCATTAACACATGCTGCCACATATTCAGTTAAGTAGCAGCTGTGTTTCATAGACTCAGTAGTAACTGTCAGACTTTAGCAATGCATCTCACATTTGTTTACTGCTAAGTAGTGTGCAAACAAGTGTATCTTGCATGTGTATACACTTTGCTAATTGTTGTGCAATGGAAAGCTATATATTATTAAGTATTGTTGCTGTTTATTGTCCATTTCTTGTGTATGACATGACATTAGACAAACAAAGACATGCGTCTGGATCATTTCTTCCTGGGCCTCTGCTGAAAATTGGCTTCATTCCAAGTCGAACTTTCCCGGAAAACAAATGTTAAATAAATAAGTTAGATGTAGAAAAATTAAAAAATGGAGGCCCTATCTCAGTAGTCTATGTATGTGTGTGAGCTGTTGCTTGACATTACAGAGAGCATTTTACACCAGCATGTGGAACACTGTCATCTTCTTCTTAACAGACACTGTTGATATCATCAGCTGTAACACATTTTTGGATATGCAGTACTCCCACCTGGGCAGGGTCAGGCAGAAGTCACTTCATCCTATACAATAAGGTTTACAGTGACATGGCTTTGAAGCTATCCACATTCATCATAGCACAATGTGTAGGCCCTGTGTTATCTTGCTGAGAAAACCCTGTCATCTCTCCATTGGCTATATTTACTTTATTATTATAATATTATACTTTATTAGGGATGCAATGAGGTTTGACTACAGTGCTGTCATACCATCCTAAGATATCAATATGATGGCATGACTTAGGATGTACATAGCATAGGCTTTCAATAGCAGTGTTAACTCTTGGACGGTCAAAGTTCAGATTCCTATCTAAATGTGTTCCCATTGCTTGCATCACTTGGGTTTTTGCATAGCAGGACTGTTGTCAATGCTGTGATTAACATGGAACTCCCCTTTCAGATGGACAACATTGCAAACTCACATTTCTGCATTTATTTGTAGCTCATGTGCCTTTGTCACCATTCAATTGTGTGTGTTAGCTCCTGCTACAGTATGTTATCATCATTGGTGGACTCAGTGATTGCATGCAATATGCAAGAATCAACAAACTTGGTAAGGCAAAAGTCATATACTTTAGCCTGAACTGTCAAGAAATACAGTTCAAACAGTGAAGGGCCGAGTACCGATCCCTGGGGTTTGCGAATGGTGAAAGCTTGGTTCCCTATTATATCATTGAAGATGCAAAATCTCAAATGTGTCTTCATCAAACTGAAAACAACCAACATTTAAGAGAGCAAAAGGGCATATAAGCAATTTCTTTCCCTGGGAAAGAAATCACTTGGCTGCCACTGTTACTTTGCCATTTTCCCCACTGTAGTGCGATCTTAGAGTTGGCATATTTAGTTAGGGACGGTGTTGAGGGCACAGCCCCCCACGTTGGGAGGTGTGGGTGGGGTGAAGCCCCCCACTTTGTTTTGTTTGTAGTGTTTTTTTTTTTATTGGGCAAGCGATTTCTTTCAGAGGGAAAGAAATCGCTTATATGCCCTTTTGCTCTTTAAATATTCGTTGTTTTCAGTTCGATGAAGACACATTTGAGATTTTATATCTTCAATGATATAATAGGGACCTGACAGCTCTACTTGTACAGGTTGATTCATCAACTTTCACATCATGTGTTCTGTCAGTGAGCCAATTGTTTACCCATCAACTGACATAAGGTTTAATCCCCAGCTTGGGTTTTTTCTCAATGATACTTGTGTGTGTGATTGTGTCAAAACCCTAGGCCAGATCACAATAGGCAGTATGCACTGTCTTACCTTCATCCAGGCCTATCACATGGAGTCAGTGTACTGTGACAACATCACATATCACCTATGGCATGACCCAGTAGATACATCTTCCTGATACAGTTGAATACACAGTTCAACACACCCTCCACACAGCCTATGTTCCATACAAGAGTGTACATCAACATGCATTCACCTAAGTTGGGGGACAGCACCTGGTGCTTGCATGTAAAGTGACATCCTGACTCTACTCAACTGTGAGGTAGACCAACATGTCATCATGGACCTTCGCCATATATACACTAGTAATATTCCAGGTGTTTGCAACAGACCTGTGTGAGTTGTTACTACTACTACTACATCAGGCCTGTTACATCTGATAGATGTCCTCAAAGAGATCATTGAGGGCATGCATGATGACAACAGTATCATCATGTGGAACTTGAACAGGTGAAAGCATTTTACAGAAATCCACACCGAGGTATTTAATCAACACTGTCATATGTGGCCATAAACAGCTATATCACCAAATGTGTAGACCATTGTGTGACACATATGGCATCTCACTATGTTGAAATGTATGACATGACATATATCTCAGGTCCGGTGATCAGGTCACACTACATCAGGGATGTCTGCTAGGCCCTTTCCTGCCCATTAGTTCAGTGATGGACATCACAGATGACACACACTTGCTGTGTCCAAACAGCTGCCTGAAGGACTACAGCTTGTGTGCAGTCATTGACTCTGACTGTGAATTTAGTATAATACAGACAATATCAACACATACCAGAGACTGCTGCTATAGTCATGACAACACCTGCATTGTCGAGGTACATGGAGGGATTTGTTGAATCAAGAAACAGACACACCACCCAAGTATAATGTGGACATCACACCCTATAATCAGAACTATAGGTATGTGACCTGTGTCCTGGGGTAAAGGGTAAGTGGTACATCCACCAGCATGTGGTCACAGTGCTCACTACTTCTTTGAATGTAACACAAGTACTGGGTATGTGAAGGACATGCACATCAGAAGCCATAATAACTTCATGGTTCCCAGACTTCATCACACCAGTAACTGTGTACAATGCACCCTTCTTCATGTACCTCCCTATACATCTTCCAGTGATGTGTAACTGAAGTGTACCACCTTTGCCAGAGTCTGCTGTCACACAGCTTATTGGCCATACCTAGGTATTCTTTCTGGGGAATATATATGCCTGCCTGATGGTGCTGAACAACAATAGGTTCATAGGTGTTTACTAGGCTAATGACCACAAGGGACATTTTAAGCCTAGCCATGCATCCCAAATCTCTGACAAGTTCTGAGACCCTTGATAAGTGTAAGCAGGGGCTTGTGAGATAAAATATTTACAAGCAGGGGCCTGGGAGATGAACCATTTATGGGTTGCCTGTGTCCATTAAAGACATAAGTGCCAAACCAGGGATGAATTTCTTGTTCTCCATCCAGTTGTCCAAGCTGAACTCGAATTGGGTTAGGGAGGAATGCTGCTTCACGTGGATGAGGAGCCAGTTGCAGAGATGAGGTAGTCTTTGGGATACATACCTGTCTCTCCAGCAGGTCCTATTTATACCACAGGCAAGGTTTAAGTCTTTAGAAAGGGTAATTCTGGTGCTGTTTTCTTTGTGGATATGCAGGAGGCCCATCAGAGTGGGGTCTGACTATGCCCCATATGCCAGGCATATATCTCCTCTCAAAAGCCTGTAGGAGACAGAATACAGAGATAGGACCTTGAGGCAGTCTGCATAGGACGTTTTACTTAATGCCCTAAATGGGGAATTGTACTCAATGATAGATCTGATGGATGTGAGATACAGTGGAACAATGACTTCCTTGGATCTAGATGACATACCTTTGTTTATAAGTTGCACAACATAGAATGATTTCCTCACTACTGTAGACTCATGATGGTCAAAGGCTAGATTACTGTCTATGTGTCACCCTAACTACTGGGTCAACTCTAAGGGGTGTGTTCTCAATATGATAGTTACCAGGGATAGATGATTTCCTGACAGATACTATTATGCATTTCTTGTCATTTAGTTTTAACCCATAGCTCTGAGACCAGTTGTTTGTCTGTGTCAACCCTTCCTGGAGAACATTTGTGTCAGTGTAGGATTCAGTGACAGGTCCTAATTTGCAGTCATCTGCAAATGTTGTCAGCCAGAGATCATTGACATTGGCCTTGACTTCAGTGAAGTAAGTTACAAAAAGGAGTGGTCCAAGGACAGATCTCTGAGGAACCCCACTTGTGACTGATCTCTTTGTAGAGGTAGACTCCCCAATTCTAACTTCTTGGGTCCTGTTTGTGAGGCAGTTGGCTATCAACTGAATGGTTTGCAAGTTTGTACCTAACCTCCTGTGTTTGCCCACAATTCCCAAGTGGGGTATTGTGTCAAATGCCTTGGCCAGGTGAAGGTAGGCAGTATGAACCATTTTGCCCTCATCCATCACTTTGGTGATCTTCTCAAAGAAGTCCTCCAGGTTGAGTAGGCATGTTCTGCCCTTGATGAAACCAAACTGGATTGGGAACAGTGTCTGGAGGTTTACTATATCACTACTGATCATTTCTATAATTCTTTCCATGGCTTTACATATAAAACTAGTGTGACTTATGGGTATGTAGTTTGCATAGTGTGTAGATGGGCCACCTTTGTGCATTGACTATTGCTGTTCTCCATTCATGAGGCATGAAGCCTGTTTGGAGGCTAAGTAAAATAGCAATTCCAGAAGGCCTGATATGTCATGTTTCATGCTATTTAGATGGCACCCTGGGATATTGTCTGGGTCCATTGATGCAGTGTTCTTGGCCTTAGAGAGTTGTTATACCAGATGCATATGTGCTACCTGGACAGCTTATGCATACACTGCATACATAGGTGTTTGACAACATTAATGGTATGTATGTCATTCATGACAGTGTGGACATTAATGGCATGTATATAATTCATGACAGTGTGGATTGTGCCATAGATATATGCCATGCACACAAGGCAAGTAACCTGTATTGACCATACTGTTACATACAGGTATAGCAGTGTCCCTCCTAACATCTCCTGCAGCCATTACAGTACCATGATAGTGTGTGTGGCTACCGTCATGGAGTGTGGATGTATCATAATAATTGTCAAGTGTGTTTGTGCAGAATCATCTGTTATCACTCCACATCACGTGTTACTTCAGAGGCATGAGATTAGTGGTGGTATTTTTCTGATATTGTCCATGATTGTGGTTGATTCTTGTAATATTTTCCATGATCCTTTACCTGTGGCCACCTTGCTTGGAGACCTCTGCTGGGAGTACACTTATATTCAGGTATATCAATTTGCAAAGCTTCCCAATATGCAACCTACCCCAATTGTATGTCAGATCCCTGATAGATGTCCTCTAAATTATTAATTTAAAGATGCATATTTCACACAGACATCCTCCCCCTTGCTATGTCACCTTGTGTGACAGTCACAGACAACACATTTTTGCTGTACAGTCCATACTGTAGTGTATAGATATGTGCTTGGTGTTGCTGCTACAGCCATCTTCCTCTGACATGCCCTCCTCTGCTGTACATTAGGGAGTTTCACCTGTCCTCTTTCCCTGTGTTCATTCCTACAATTCTTCTGTGTGTCTCTGTTCAATACATACGCTTCCCCTGGGTTATTATTTTACATGTTAGTCCCATGTCCTGTTACAGATCATTAACACAGCTTCTGTACAGAATGCCAGGAATGGGATATCACAATACTCTGCACTTTTGGTACACTGTCCTTTACTGTGTTTGGATCATATACTTCACATTCATGCCTCTCAACTGTCCATATATTCCCAGGATGTCCAGATCTTTTCTTTATCAAATATGTGCTTTCTGCCATATCACTGGGATGCTTTCTGGACTGATGTGACTCAGTATTACATACATTTGAGTGCATACCTCTCAACTCTTCTGATCTGTGCAGAATGTCCATTTCTTGTCTCATATTTGTGATTTTTTTCCCTCATAACATTTTTGTTTTCTGTGAACTCATTGGTATATCATTACAGAGTGAAATCAGAAACTGATGACTGACATTTGAGTTTCAAACTTCATGCTCTTCAGAGTGCATGATTTTAGCTGGAGCGCTTGTTTGGCTTGCTTGCTGTACTCTGCCTGAATATTACTGATATCTGCATTTTATTTTGAATTGAAGTTTCTCATTTAAGGTTTGGTTACATCTATTTTGTATCTTATTATTGTATTACATGTGTTTTGTTTTAAGTTCTCTGTTCTGGTATAGTTTTAAGAGGTCTTGGTTAGGGTCAATTAGAAAGGTTAACAAATAATTCCTTTGCTAACAGTGAATAACATCAGCTAATTAAGGGGAGGAGCTGCAAAATAGCATTCCTCATTTACCTAGAAATATCTCTCTTTAGCGGGAGTGCTTGTTTGGCTTACTTGCTGTACTCCACCTGAATATTGCTGATCTCTGTCTGCATTTTATTTTTCCATCCACCCACCCAACTGTTGTTGTATTCTTAAACTTGTTGGCTTTTGAGTTGCCCAACCCTACTATAAAGCTGATTGTGGACATTCCTCCCAGTCCCATCTCATCAGCTCATTCTACTGAGTACAGAGAGATCATTTGGGAAGGCCCATCCCCTTAGTTTCTTAACCTTGAATTATCTTCTGTTTCCTCCCTTCGCACTTACCTTACAAAATGCATGTTATTTAGCTGCTTTTACTGTATTTCTGTTTCTTCCTACTTTATTACTTTATTTTGCTTTTGCTGCTTGTTCTTAAAAGTGTTCAATTTCATTTATTCTGTTGCATTTATTGCCACTTTTTAGTAGCCTGATTAAATTGTAACTGTTATTCTAAGTCTCTTAGTTTTGGTTTAAGCACTTGGGCTTCAGGATAGTTATTTTACATAAGAAGGTTTGTGGCCTACACTCTTGTGTGAGGAGAGGGTAGTTTCTGCCCTTCTGAGCTGGGAGTTGATGGTTGAAGGCTTATTGTGCCTGCTTATTTGAACTGTTTTTTTTTTTCTGAAATTGTTGAACTTTTTTGCTGTTGCATAGACTAGATTCAGACTATTTCTGTTTGTACAACTTGAGAACTAAGCCAGGCCATCTTTTGTTGGAGAGGGTTCCTCTGCACCCTAGTGGCAGGAGTGTGCAGTTAGAACTCATCTGATTGAAGGTTACTGGAACAGAGCTCAGTTTTGAGCTTTTTTATTGGTTCATTTGTTTAAATCAGTTTGGTCTTGTTTGCTACATAAGCACCGCGTTTGCACAGGTTTGCACTTATTTTAGCAAAGCTCCACAAAGTCTGGTGAACAGCTACTGCTCTGCTGTATTTATCTGATCAGTTCCAAGCCAGCTGCTGATCTCTGGAAAACTTAAATAGAATTTTTCACTGTATATATTGCACTTTTGAACTGCATTTTTACCATATCACTGCTTATTTGAACTGGTTTTTTTTCTGAAATTGTTGCACTTTGTTTGCTGTAGCAAAGACTAGATTCCGACTTGCTGAATCTAGTTCTGTTTGTATAACTTGAGCACTAAATCTGGGCATCTTTTGTTGGAGCAGTTCCCCTGCACCCTAGTGGCAGGAGAGTGCAGTCAGAACTCATCTGATTGAAGGTTGCTGGAACAGGGCTCAGTTTTTAGCTTTTTTATTGGTTAATTTGTTTAAATCAGTTTGCTCTCGTTTGCTACATCAGCACAGAGTTTGCATGGGTTTGCGCTTATTTTAGCAAAGCTCCACGGAGTTTGGGAAACAGCTACTGCTTTGCTGTATTTATCTGATCAATCCAAGGCATCTGCTGATCTCTGCAAAACTTAAACATAATTTTTCACTGTATATTGAACTTTTAAACTGCATTTTTACCATATCACTGCTTATTGAACTGTTTTTTTTTCTGAAATTGTTGCACTTTACTTGCTGTAGCATAGACTAGATGTAGACCTGCTGAATGTAATTTCTTTGTATAACATGAGCACTAAACCGTGCCATTATTTGTTGGAGATGGTTCCTCTGCACCCTACTGGTAGGAGTGTGCAGTTAGAACTCATCTGATTGAAGGATGCTGGAACAGGGCTTTTGAGTTTTTTTATTAGTTCCTCTTCTTCTTCTTTCAGCTTTTTCCCAGTTATGGGGTCACCACAGCAGATCACATGTCCGCTCATGATTGGCAGTGGAGTTTTACAGTGTTGAGTTGTCAGTCTGGTGCCCAACCTTCCACAGAAGGCACGCACTCATGCGTAAGACCATTTTACAGTGTCCAATCCACCTACAGCATGTCTTTGGGATGTGGGAGGAAACCGGAGCACCTGGATGAAACCCACATGACCACAGGGAGGACATGCAGACTCCACACAGAATGCACCTCAGCCAAGGATCGAACCAGAGAACCTCTTGCTGTGAGGTGAAAACACTAACCGCTGCACCACCATGGCTGCCTTTGAGGTTTTTTATTGGTTAATTTGTTTAAATCAGTTTGCTCTCATTTGCTACATAAGCACTGTATTTGAATGGGTTTGCACTTGTTTGCTCATCATGCACTGCCAAGCTGCAGTGGGCACCATTGGCAGTTATAGACGCAATCACTTCTGCCTGCACATTTTCCCTTGGTACTCTGCTGGTGCTCCATCTGTGAGTTTTTGCAATTGTCCCTCACTGACAGTGATAGAGTCAGTGAAGCTCTTGAGGTACCAACACAGATCCTACTCACTAGCCCTTTGTATTTTTTGTCCACCTTTCCTGTTCTCTACTTTACCTGGTCCTTCTTGTCCGCTCCCTGTTTTCTGACCACATCGACTTACCTAGCATTATGGATGAAAATTTTCCCACAGTTTTCGTCTGCCAGCATGGCTGACATGGGCATCCTGAGGCAATGTAGCAATTGCCTTATGTTCACTGATAACCCAGTTCTTCTAGTCCACATAAATTCCTGATGTGAGAGATGCATCTATATCAAGAACCTAGAATCCAGGTTCTGTTGCTCACCAGTCAATTCAGCTGATACTAAGCAGGTTGTCAGCATGAATAGCTCACCTTCTGCACCTATCAAACCAACAACACATAAACCTACGTATGTGAAAGTCCTTACCAGAAGCTTACCTAAACATCAAAGACTTCCCAAAGACAAACACAAGCATGATTCATGATACATTCTCTGTAGAACATAGTACACATAATATATCACACAAAAGGTGTCTCACCAGTCAAGCCCCTAAGGCATAACACAAAAATAAACATCTTAGTCATAACCGACTCAATTGTGAGACTCACAGATGTCCCTCTCACCATGTTGGATAAGGAAAAAGTCAATGTCAGCTGTCTGTCAGGTGCCAGAATCTGCCACATCACACACATACTCAAGTCTCTCAACAACAGACACTGTTATGACTCTGTCACAGTCCATGTTGGTGTGAACAATTTGAGATGTGCCTCACTGGACTATATAGAGGGAGAGATGACTGAGCTCTCTTATTATGTGTCTCAGGCAGGTATGTCCCTAGCCTTAAGCAACATTTTACCTTCACCTAGGATGATACCTCAATACAAACAAAAAATGATTGACTTCTACAATTGGCTTAGTTCCTGGTGTCATTCAAAGGGGATCCCATATCTGTCAGCCTGGGATGATATGGTTGAAAGACATTGATGCTTTGCCAGAGATGGTCTTCATCTGTCACATCTGGAATTTTGTTTACTGGCTAAGGCTCTTGCCACCCCCATTGTGCCTTTTTAGACGATGTCACAAGAAGAAAATTCCCTACGTTCTTTGCTCCTTTTAACCCATGTGCATGCAGCTCTGTAGATATACTAGGGCCTGCCTATCTGCATGCAAATCTGTAACTGCTCTAAAGCCTGCCCACCCACCCACATGCACCTCATCATCATTATCATCATCAACCTCCATTTTTCACATGGGGTTGGGGTATCGTGTTAACTGTCGCCAACTCTCTCGATTCAGTGCCACACTCCTGGCTTCTTCATGCCTGACTGTTGCAGATCTTCTTTTACACAATCCATCCACCACTTTGCTGGATGTTGTTGCTTCCTCTTACCTTCTTCCTGTCTGTCCCAAATCGTCCTCACCAAATTGTCATCTGGTTTTCTACACATGTGCCCAAACCACCATAATCTGTTCTCTTTGATCTATCCTGCAATTGGTGGTACTTTGGCTTCTGCTCTTACATTCTCATTTCTTCGTCTGTCCCACAGTGTGCATCCTACCACCTTTCTCAGGCACTTCATTTCCATCACCTCTAGCTTCTTAACCTGTTCTGCCTTTACTGCACAGGTTTCTGTATCATACAGTAGAACTGGTCGCACCACTGTCACCTTACTTTTCAGCTTCTTTGGCATTCTTCTGTCATAGACTATATCTGATACTCTATGCCAGTTGGCTGCAGCCCCTCTGATTCTAGCTTTGACCTCTTCATTCAGTTGTGGTATTGTATGAGGAAGTCGGGAGTGGCAGAGAAGTATGTAAGAGTGGTACAGGATATGTACGAGGGTAATGTGACATTGGTGAGGACTGTGGTGGGAGTGACAGATATGTTTAAACTGGAGGTGGGATTACATCAAGGATCAGCTCTGAGCCCTTTCTTATTTGCAGTGGTGATGGACAGGTTGACAGATGAGATCAGACAGGAGGCCCCGTGGACTATGATGTTTGCAGATGACACTGTGATATGTAGGGAGAGTAGGGACCAGATTGAGGAGACCCTGGAGAGGTGGAGATATGCTTTAGAGAGGAGAGGAATGAAGGTCAGCAGGGCTAAAACAGAATATATGTGGGTAAATATGAGGGAGGGTAGAGGAATGGTGAGGATGCAGGGAGTAGAGTTGATAAAGGTGGATGAGTTTAAGTACTTGGGATCAACAGTTCATAGTAATGGTAAGTGTGGAAGAGAGGTGAAGAAGAGAGTACAGACAGGGTGGAATGGGTGGAGAAGAGTGTCAGGAGTGATTTGTGACAGACAGGTACCAGTAAGAGTGAAAGGGAAGGTCTACAAGAGGGTAGTGAGACCAGCTATGTTATATGGGTTGGAGACGGTGGCACTGACGAAAACGCAGGAGTCAGAGCTGGATGTGGCAGAGTTAAAGATGTTAAGATTTGCACTGGGTGTGACTAGGATGGACAGGATTAAGAATCAGTATATTAGAAGGTCAGCTCAGGTTGGACAGTTTGGAGACCAAGCAAGAGAGGCGAGATTGCGTTGGTTTGAACATGTGCTGAGGAGGGATGCTGGGTATATTGGGAAAAGGATGCTAAGGATGGAGCTGCCAGGTAAGAGGAAAAGAGGAAGGCCCAAGATAAGGTTTATGGATGTAGTGAGAGAGGACATGCAGGCAGTTGGTGTGAAAGAGCATGATGCAGAGGACAGGAAGAAATGGAAACAGATGATCCGCTGTAGTGACCCCTAATGGGAACAGCCGAAAGAAGATGATGATTCAGACTACCCTTCTCCTCATCTACCCCTACCAGATACTTGAAGCTGTTTACCTGTTCCACTATCTTCCCTTTTATCTCTATTCTCAGTTTCTTCTGATTTCCCCAATTTTCTGCCATTACCACTGTCTTATCTGTGCTTAGTTTCATCCCATGTGCCTTCAGATTTGCATTCCATTCTCCTATCCTTTGCTGAAGTTCTTGCTCAGAGTCTGCCTGTACTGCCACATTGTTTGCATAAAGCAGCTTTATTGATCCATCCCCTCCAACCTGTTTGCTAATGTAGTCCATCACCAGTATGAACAGCAGTGGGCTCAGAGCTGAACCCTGATGTACACCCACTCCCACTGGGAACCCCTCTGTGAGCCTGAACACTGTTTGTACTTGAGTCATTGGGTCCTTGTACATAGCCTGCACTAATTCTACCAATGTTTCTGGGACTTCAAACCACTGCAGTACTGCCCAGATCAGCTTTCTTTGGACCTTGTCATATGCTTTCTCCAAGTCTAGGAATGCCCAGTTGGACTCTCTCCTCATCTCTAGTTTCTTCTCAAGTATCTGTCTCAATGCAAACATCGGGTCAGTTATGCTGCATCCTGATTTGAATCCAAACTGCTCATCTCCCATATTACATTCTACTAGTCTGCATATCCATTTATCATTCATCCTCTCCAGAACTTTCATGCAATGTGGTAGGAGTTTGATGCCTCCCTACTGCCCACAGTTGTGGATGTCCCATTTGTTCTTGTACACTGGCACAAGTATGCTTATTCTCCAGTCATCTGGAATATGCCTTTCTGTCCACACTGCTATTAGTACCCTCAGGAGCCATTTCTCCCATATCTCAACCAACATCTTTATCATATCTACTGTGACGTCATCTGAGGATGCTGCTTTCCCTGACTTCATAGTGCTGTTCTTACTTCTTCTAGGGTGGGCTCCTCTTCTTCTCTCATTGTAGGCTGTTTCTGGGGCAGTACAGCTTCTGTGGGGTTTTTTTTGTTCAGAAGCTGCTGGAAATACTTCTTCCATCTACCTTTGATGTCCTCAGTAATGGTGAGCAGGTTGTTGCTGGCATCCCTTATGAAGGGTGTCTGACTATCTTCTCTATCTTTCTGTCTTTGCCTTGCAACCTGATGTAGTTTTTTTGTGCCCCTTACTGAGTCACTTTCCAGAAGCTGGTAGAGTGCCTCTGATGCCCTATTCTTTGTTACTGCAACTTCTTTCTTAGCTTCTTTGTTAGCTAACCAGTAGTCCTTCCTAGCTTGGTCAGTCTTTTCTGCCTCCCACTTCTTCCTGCACTCCTTTCTTTTAATGACTTCCTGGACTTCTGCATTCCACCACCAGCTTTCCTTATGTGCCTTATTTCCATACCTGGCTTGGCCACATATCTTTTCTGTAGTCCTAACACATGCTATTTTTAGGCGCTGCCATTCTTCTTCAACTACACCTATTTCCTCCTCTTCTTGGGGTGCTAGAGCCCTGAGTAATTCCTTGAACTGTTGTACTTTCTCTCCTGTCAACTTCCAGGTCTTTAGCCTGGTCTCTGTTGACTTTAGAGACTTCTCTGACCACTGCTTGCAGCTGATTGTGGCAACTAGTGGTTTACGCTGCGGGCCGACTGTTTCACTGGGGATGACTTTACAATCATGGATTCTACCCTGGTGCTTTTCCTTACCAGGAGTAAGTCTACCTGAGTTCATGTTGACTACTCTTGTATGTGAACTTGTGACTGTCTCTCTTTCTGAACCATGTGTTGGCTACTATCAAGCCATTTGCCAGACTGAAGTCTAGAATGACTTCTCTTTCTTTATTCCTGTTGCCCCACCCATGTGGGCCCAGGCAGTCCTCATAGCCTGTTCTGTCTGTCCCGATATGTGCATTCAAGTCACCCATTATCAACACCAATTCATGTTATCCTGCTTTATCTAGTAAGTCCTGCAATTGCTGTCTGAATGCACTCTTTTCCTCACTATCACAACCCTGTTGTAAGGCATAGGCTGAGATTATAAATACTGCCCTGTCATTACACTGGAGTCTGACTGCCATGAGTCTGTCAGTAATTCTGATGATATCCTTTACTGCCTTCTGAAGCCTCTCTCTCACCAGAATTCCTACACCATTTCTAGCCTGCCCTCTACCTGAGTAGTAGACTCTGGATCCCAAGCCAAGTGGCTTTGCTGCACTGCCCTTCCATTTCATCTCTTGGATACGTAGGATGTCCAACCTCCTCCTCCATATCATCATGTCATCCACTTCCAAGCATGCATCCTGTCAGTGAGCCTTCGTTAAGTATACCAATTCTCAGTTCATGTTTGGCAGGTTGGTTGGTTTTACATCCAGCTTTCGCTCAACAGAGCTATCCCAGGTAACCCAGGCTGGGCAACTAGACACCAGCCAGCTAGTAGCTTATTGACCCAGGGCTGCTGGGCTTTATGACAGGCACACACTGGCCAATAGAGGCACATATACCCCTCCCACCATTAGCACGGGTCCCTGGTGTGGGTCAGAGTAGGCCAGGTCCTCAACTCAGTTATCACCGGTAACTACCCATGCCCATTTTTGGCGACATTAATCAACATGACCGAATCACCTATAGCCATATTTTACACTGTTAAGTGGCTATTCCTGCCACAGTGTGCAGTCTGTGATCCGTGTGCTCCTATCCTGAGAATACTGCGCACCACAATAGATGCCCAAAGCGTTTGGTCTGTACAACTTTTCCCCCTATAGGGCACCATGTAGAGTCTGTGCTGCTGCTCACAGCTCCATATGCACCTCTGTAGCTGTAATAGAGCTGTCCACCTGCATGCATCTGTGTAGCTGTTGGAAGGTCTGCTTATGTGCATGAATGTCTGTATATGCAATAGGACCTGCTCATCTACATGCACCTCTGTATGTGCAATAGGGCCTGCCTATTTGCATGCACCTCTGTAGCTTCACTAGGACCTGTCCATCTGCATGCACCTCTGTATCTGCAATAGGGTCTGCTCATCCGTATGCACCTCTGTAGCTGCACTAAGGTCAGTCCATCTGCATGCACCTGTATAGTTGCACTAGGGCCTTTCCATCTGCATGCACCTCTGTAGCTGCACTAGGGTATATCCATCTGCATGCATCTCTGTAAATGCACTAGAACCTATCCATCTGCATTGTACTACTCTATCTGAAATAGGGCCTACCCTTCTGCATGCATTCCGTAGCTGCACTAGGGTATGCACATCTTAGTTGAGCTAGTCATGCCTAAACAGCAAAAGGGATACAGGGGTCTATATTAGATAAATGAAAGTTTATCTAATCAAATGCTCACATGAGTGAAAAAATTGCGGAACTTGGAACCACAATTGTGAGATCGTGGTACATTGAAGATGGGAATATTTGCCCATGTATCACTGTAGTGCGATCTCGGAGTTGGAATATATATTTAGTGTGGGGGGGGGGGGGGTGCAGCCCTCCACAATTCCAGTTTTGAGTTCTTGGATTTTCGCTCATGTGAGGGTTTGATTATATAAACTTTTGTTTATCTAATATAGACTCGGATACAGTTCTATGGTTCATTACATAACTCTAGTGTCTCAGGTATATTTGCTTAAGATAGCTAAACAAACACTTGGTAATAACATAATACTGAGTTTAGATAGGTTTGCATATGATGCCATAGGGCACTTTTTCATTTAAAGGCTAATTCTTTTACCTTATGACAACATAGCTGCCAGACATAACACTTATTAAAATTAATATAGTCTATGAAATAGTGTATTGGCAGTCTGAAACTAAACATCTAGCCTTGTCAACTTGCAGTGCCATTCAGTGTTGGGCGAATGCACCTTTAAAATAAGCAACTACATTATGTGTCACCTTTAAATTTCTGCTTATAAAATGACTGCAGGTTAATTTATTGGCTTATATGACATAAAGATGTAAATCTGTTTACTGTAACTCAAGCTCCCACACCCCCATTCTATTTTTTTCCAGGTTTCAGAAGGCAGTGTGCAGTTTGCTTCTTGGCTTGCTTATTGTAACTGGCATCGGTCTCCTCTTAATGCAAAAAATCTGTACAAAGCTTCTTAAAATGGGGGTACAAATAGGGACCTATTTTAAATATTGCTCTTATAAACTTAGAAAGTTGTTAGAGTAACAGGATTTGTTTTAATATACATTTTCTGATTAATTTGAAGTCTGAAGCTCAAATGTATGTCATTATTTATTGACTACAATCCTGAGATCACCCCAGTGATTTGCCAGGAAAATAGAGGAACAGGTCAAAAATATGAGCTAAAAATCTGGACATTCTGTGGAAATCTGTACAGTTGAGAGGTACACTGAGCTTTTCTTTGTACGAGTAGACTAGTGCCAGGTGAGCAGTTCATGCCTTAGGAAGGGAGGAGTTGTAAGATTACATTCCCTTGGGATTGTTCTGCAGGTTGGCATGCAGAGTGATACAGAACAACAGAACTATGGGAGCCTTTTTCAAAAAGGGAGCTCAAATATTGGTTTGCGATGATGTCTCAGGAAGGATCAAGCAAACTCATGGCCATTGCTATTTTGTTTCTCTGTATTAATTTCTGCATACCTGTTTATATTTTAATATAGCTTATCTACTACTAGCTCCTCTAAACAATATCACTTAGTGAGCTTTTTTTGTTACTGCACAATGGCATATTGTGCTGTGTGGACCAGGTTTCTATATCTGAAAGGTACACACTCACGTTATCTTAGAGTTCTTATTTAAAAAATCTGATATCTTACATGATAGTAATCCTTGACTTTCCTGCTCATTTGCTGTATCTCCCTTTATTGCCTTTATTTTGGTTGAATTTGAATAAACTATTCTAGTGTAGTGAAAAAGTAAAGGGGAAACCATTAGTTTCTAAGCAAACAGAAACCTATGTTACTGTTAATGCAGTTCAAAAGAGAGGCTTACCAAAGTGTAATTGCAACTAAAAATAGTGTGTCCGTGTGTGTGTGTGTGTGTGTGTGTGTGTGTGTGTGTGTGTGTGTGTCTCTCTCTGTCTGTATGTGCATGTATTTCTCAGAGAAGCTTGTTTGCATGAATTAAACATGGAGATATGTTTGTTGGAATGTGTAGGGTTGATTGCAGAACAGGTTATGTTGGTGATGGTGAGTAGGTGGTATAATAAGTAATGAACTGGTGAACTGACTGTGATACTAGTGATTCTCAGTGGTTCAGTTTTACTGCAGGTGCTTTAAAGAAAAAAAAATCAGATGTAAAGGGATGGAGATGAAATCATTGGAGGGGAACATCACATTAGATTGCAAGAAATACAGGCCCTTTGGCAAATGAAAATACATTATAAAGATGAACACAGATTTAAAAAGGAACATAAAAGAAGGAGGGTGGGAAGGAATATGGACGGAAAGATATCCTGAAAACAGGGACTACACATTTACCAGAAACTGATTAATTCATGTCAGTAGACTGGACATGATACTGGGGAAAGAGGAAATTCTAAAATTAGTTTCTGAGATACATATACAGGAGAGAAAAACATTGGATTATGCAGCAATAGGAAGGATAATAAAGACAGAGGGAACAAAGGGAAGAGGAGTTGGGATGGAGATGAGTAAATTACAAGCATAAAGATCAAGAAAGGAAGCGACAATTGCAAAAACTGATAAAGGAGGCAGTGGAAGAGAACATTTTAGACAAGACAGAATTGGGGAAATGCTGGTAGGATGGAATCAAAGCAGCAGTCAGGGGAAATCATGAGACAGGATAGGTATAAAAGGAGGTGAGATGTGGAGAAGATAAAACAGGAAGGAAACTGAACAGGATAGAAAGAAAATATGGAAACATGATATAGACAGAGATGCACTAAGGATAGCTGAAGCAGTAATAAAAACTGAACTAGAAGGGAAGGTAACAACTACAGAGGAAGTAGAACAATGCTACTGGAAGGTCTGTTGGTGGTAACTGCTGTAATTGGTGAGGAACAGGGAAAACATCTAACAAGGAAGTATAAAAAAGAAAATGGTGAGACAGAGGTACCAAGCATTAGGGGAAAACAGAGAGCATAGATGAGGATAGTAGGGTTAGAGAAGCCTTAAGAAAACACTGTCAACAAATATACCAGGCTTAGGAGAAGGGAAAGGAAGTCCATAGGGAAATCACAGGCAGAGAAGAGTAACCAAGTATAATGAAATCAGAGGGAGAACCTGGATGCAAAAATCATGATGGGGAGATCAAAGGGGCAGAGAGAGCAATGAAATACTGAAACGTAGGGGACCCAGATGGATACCCATCAGAGTTCTACAAGTGGGGCAGAGAGGCAATAGGAACAGTTATGAAGGAGGAGTATGAAAGGATAATTGAAAGAGAAGTAACAGACACAACGTAAAGAGCTAGGGTGATGGATATCCTTAAAAGGAAGGGGTTACAGGAAGGAAGGAAGTAGGGGACTATAGACCAATTTCCTTAATAAACAAAAACATCAAGATGATGGAAAAAGTGCTACCAAGGAGACTGGATGAGATTTTGCTGAGAATAAAATAAAAGGGGCAGAATGGTTTTGTAAAAGGAAAGAGAGCAGAAATTAATTGGCAGGCCCTAATGGAGTTTAAGGACAGTAAAGAGCAAAATGGGGGACATAGAGAGTGATGGTCTTTTTGACCTACAAAAGGCCTTTGACACAGTCAGATGGGAATTCCTCTGGGAGATACTAGAAAAAAGACAATGACGAAAAATGCATAGGACTGATAAAAGCAATTTGCAATGAGCCAGAATTAGAGATAATGGTAAACAGATGAGTTTCTAAGGCTCTAAAAGTAGGATGGGTGACCAGAAAAGGGTACCATCTGTTCCCAGGGCTCTTTACGGCAGTCATGGAAGAGTTTGCCTTTGAAATTAGAAGAATGTGAACAAAACTGGAAGGAAGAACAGGAGTACAGAGAAGGTTCCCAATGTATGCAGATGACTACATGTTTATGTATCTCTGTCTCCATGTCTGCTGTGATCACTATTAGAGGATTTCTGCTTTGACAAGCTTTTATTTTTCATACTATATCTTTTTGTGCACTTCCCTTGTATTTATTCTGTTTTCTGTGTACTCTCCTACATTTCTGTAGTCTGTTATGCCAAGGATCTTGTCTGCTGCACTTATCTTGCCAACATCACTCTGTGTGCCTTTATTTACTTCCTTGTATAATTAATTTTCCCACAGGTGCATCTATGTTAGATGTTCTTTTTGACCCATATAATTCTATCTCCTCTGTGGCACTTTGACGTTTTGGCTGACAGTCCATTTCTGGTATAATATTTGAATTTATTTCTTTGTGTTTGCAGCTCCATCTTCCACTGTACACAATCTCTGTAACAAAAGCTTATGATTCTTCCTCTGTGTGGAACCTGTGTCTTTTTCTCTTCCATATTACAGTTAAGATAGCAGGGTAGTTAATTCATGTAGGAATTCCCTGAGATTTTAGTGGGCTGAATACGCCACCCATCCCTTTTGTCAGTTTGTTCTGTGACTTGGAGCAATCCTCTACCAGTTTTACTAACATACCATTAAAGGATATTAAGCATTCTGGCCTGTCTCATAATTTCTTCTTTAAGTTTATATATTTGCAGAAATACTAGTATGTGTCATGATTGTCTTTCTCTTGCACCCCCCATTCTGCCAGCTTTGTATAGTCTCTATTATCAGTTCTTGTAATCTGAATAAGTGAAATCTTGTTTCCAGCAATTCCAGCAGTATTCTTTCCAGTTCTGTATTCAGGACTTGCTCTGGTGCGCCAGTTATTTTTTTTTCTTTTGGATTTGTTTTCTAGGTCATCCATTTTTTTTCCTGTTGTATCTTTTTTCCTTCATTTCTGTCAGACGTCTACTGCATTCCTATACTTCTGATTTCAGAGTTGCTCTTTCCTCTTCCAAGTCCCGGAATAGTTTTCAACTTATTCACTTCTCGTTGTTGATTGCATATTGTTTCACTCATTAGGCCAATGCCATCGTGACTGACATCATCTTCTGGAACAGTTTACAAAAGTATTCTTCCTGTGGAGCTGCTTTAAACTCTAACAACTGTTCCCCCCTTTTCTTGTTCTTCATCCTGTGATTCTTTTTTTTTTTTTTTTAACATCTGGAACTGCTTGATTTATTATTTTTTTTTATCCTTTTTTCCAGAACCCTACACCCAAGTGGCCATTTTGCATTGGGTCTATGTCACCCTCCTGGTATTCAGATTTAATACAGAAAACTATGTCAAGGAGTTAACAAAGAGAATGACCAGAGCAGGACAGTGAATATACAAGAAAATGTTACATTTTCAGAAACAGCTGTAGCCATAATGGGTGATACTGTTTTCCTCCAAGGTGCAACAATTTCAGAGCTGGTAATAATATTAAAAGGCCAATTTAGGCACAACATTCTGTGTTTTTATTACACAATGGGCAGGATTCACGAAGCCTCTGTGTAAGAGTTATAACTCTTACATGGAGGCTGCAGTTAAACGGATTGATGTCAGCATGCTCTGCATATTCATGAGAGCATGCTGAATCACACCTAAGGCTAACACGGTCCGTGTAAGACAGTAGGGGGGCGTGTCCGTAGGCCAAGCCCTGTAAGCGGACACACCCCCAGAAGAGTAAAAGTGCCCAAAGTAAACACCCATGACAGAGTCCATGAAAATGTGAATAAACACAACACATGCCCCCACAGACTGCGAACATAAAATGTACAAATGAACATCTCATAATTTTTTTTAAATTGTAAAGATGTTTGCCCGTGAGTGCGGGCGTGCCCGTAGCGCAGCCACAGTTAGCAGTCAGTGGGAAAGCATATAAGAACTAAATATGCAAAGTAAGCCAAGAACCAATAGCGTAGCAGTAGAGATGTTGGCTGAAGAGCAGGCATTCATGGTTCGAGCCCCTACAACATCAATTTTTATTTTTAGCAAAATAAGCACGAAACAAGTCCCTGACAAACATGTACACATAAAATCACATTTTATGTAAAATGTAATGAAATAGCCCATTTATATTGAAGAAATGTGAGGTAACAAAATAATAAAAAATGCCAGATGTGCCCATAGCTGAGCTACAGTTTAACAGGGTGAGTGCATCTTCCCGTAGGTGAGCAGTGGTTTAACTGGTGCAAAATGAGTGCCCGTAGGTGAGCAGTGGTTTAACTGGTGCAAAATGAGTGCCCGTAGGTGAGCAGTGGTTTAACACGCTGAAACTATGTGCCCCTAGCTGAGCTGAGCGTAATATGCGTGCTGATAGCCAAACGAGGTTTAAACCAGCGTACCCCATTTGCTGGGAGCTGCGCAACGCGCAAACAAGCTAACCGACGGGCAACGTTGAGCAAGCCGTATCAAAACTGCCTTTACACAGACACACCCCTCAGCTTGTCTAGACAGTCATAAAAAATAAAAAGTAGTGGCCAGGTTTGAACCCAGGATACTATACACCATAGTCAAGGTACTGAACCACTAAGCCATGACAGCAGTACCTATAAATGCAATAATAGCAAATATATAGGAATGAATACAAACTGGAGCATGACAATGCAGGTTTAGTGAAGTTGATACAATTCCAAAATGGCTAATCACAGATATGTGCGGGAAAAACGGCCTATATAAGCCCCATAGGTGGGAATACACAGCATAAATGATTGTAGAACTGACTTGCAGCCAGAATGACAGGAGTAGGTGAGGGTAGTTGCTTTCGAGCACAGAGGTGGGGTGTTGAGGAGTCCAGGTGCATGGTCTGGCTCCTAGTCCACAATCATGAGGCCCAACTCATGCAGGGTCAGGTCCTGTGGGGAGCATATAGGGCTGAGGTGTGGGACCAGTTGGCTCATGATCTCGCCAGTGCCACAGGGATTCCAAGGACTGGTGAGCAGGTCCATCACCACCATGCGGACCTGAAGAGATGCAAGCAGGGCCAACTGAACCTTTGGATCCAGGAGGCCCGGCAAATGCCCAACGCCCCACTACTGAGTAAGTTACATTTAATTATGTATGTAAGAAATTAAACTAGCTGATATTATGGAGTTGTGTATTCCAATATTACTTCATTTATATTACAGCTGCAGGTGTCCGTTCTGCGAACCGCAGAGCCTATGGTGATAGGCTGGTGCGGTTGCGCCACCAGGCAGGTCAGTAATCCACTCCCAGTAACTGTAAAGAAATATAAAAGTATGACAGTTAGCAAAAGAGTGCAGTGTAGTCACTAAGTAATAAAATGTGCAAGTAACAGTGTAAAAGTGTTTGCAAGTATTGCTTGATTACAAAAGTGTGTTGCAGTCTGTAATCCAAACAGAAAAATGAAAATGTCTGAAATAAATTCTGAAATAAAGATGCCCCACCTGTAAGAAAATAGTACACAACCTGCAGCAGGCTGAAAAGTACAGCTGCAGAAGATGATCAAATCACATGTGTGAAATATATCCCTGTTGAAATACTGAAACATGACAGAAGTGAGACTGCTGGAAAGGATTGTAATAACTACAGGTAAAACATGTCAATAAAGCCTAGAAGTAAGTACCACCCTGAATAGTAAAATGAAAACAAGTGAGAGAGTGTGAGAAAGTGTCATGAATCCAGCAATACAGTAGTAATAACCCCTGAATATAGTATACTGCAGTCAGTACAGAATGAAATGCATGTGAGAAGCAAAACCAAACAGCGAAATCTGTTCAAAGTGTTGCTGCATCAGGAATGTGTATCCCAAATTCTGGATATGTTGCTCTCAGTCTGCAATATGCAGATAGTATGATTGTCTGATATACCAAACATCCACACTTGTCTATAGCTATATAAAGCAAATGTAGCAGGATGATGTAGCTGAACAAAGCTAGATATGAATGTGTATGAAGAACAATAAAATGTATATTGATGTAGCAGTAACAGTCCTATCACCAAGTTGAAGTAGTTATCATATAGGA